>NC_060887.1:3681682-3742435 GCF_014805685.1 Silurus meridionalis | reverse complement strand
GACCACCATGGAGCTCCAGGATACTCAGAATCACTGTGAGAAAATAAAAATAGTGCAGAGCAGGAGAGATCATTTGATCAGAGAGAAAGAGCGACTGGAGGAACGTGTTGCTCAGTTTGAGCCCACGTTGGATTTTGAGGAAAAACAAGAGGACGAAAGAGAGAAAACTAAACTTGACATAGAGGAGAGGAACAACTTACAGCTTCAGACCAACAGGGGGCTCCAGGATACCCAGAATCTCTGTGAGGAAGAAAAGAAGACTTGAGAATAAAACAGATCATTATATGAGAGTCCGAGAGCGATGGGAGGAAATTGTTGCTCAGCTGAGACAAGAAAACCTTCAAAAGAAAAGGAGAAATAGAAAAAAAAGGAGACGACAAGAGAAACAGAGAGTCTGAACATGTCTTTTCCTCTTTCTGTATCTCTTTTGGCTATTTATGATAGTTTTACACTTATAGTCAATAGTATAAAGCTGAGTGTAAAGCTATTGTATCTTGTAGATCGTCGCCTTTTAATCATTTTTATTTCTGTCTTGTCAAATCTTTTTTTAATCTTTTTTTAAATCTTGATTTTAATCTTTTTCTACAAAGAGTCACAATAAACACTATTAACAACCATGATTTTTGTCTTCCTTACAAGCTGTATGACCTCCTCGTGGATTTTTCCACTTAGTTTATATCGCTCTTGTGGGGCAGGGGCTGTGGCTCGGGGTCATAATGCTGAGGGGAGGGAGGTCAGGAGGAGAGGAAACTGGTCCTCAGTGCCACATTGTGCAAAACACCACACACCCTGATAATCTTACACACTTTTTCCGGGTGGTATAGAAGTCTTCCACCTGAGACATCCAGAGCTCCACATCTGCATTTCAGGAGGAGAGAAGTGTCTGAGGGGTGAAGCCTCTGTCACCTGTCATATTATAGACTACATCAGGACAATGTTTACAATTTCTACATATTGTTAAAGTCACCAAGAAGCCAGTCATCACGTCCTGCAGCTGCCTGTAGTCTGTTCCCTACACTGCTATGTGTCAGGATAAAGGAATCATGTGCTGAAGCAGGTCAGTGTGCCACAGTGAAGGAAAACCTGATGTATCGACTACCCACCTTAAAATAACATCCAAAATGACAGGCATTATGACACTCAGGGCAGATACCAGACCTATAGCAGACCCTGTCTGCCATTTCCCACTAGAAACAACCTGTTGTCATTAACCCCAGAGTGGTGAGGACCTGTATTTGGACGGGACGGCATGGTTCTGGTGTGTTTCCTCTGTACTACTGGACCCAATTCAGCACATAGATCCAGGAGCACAGCTGTAGGAATCTAAATCAGATTATTAGCCAGTCATCATCCAGACCAAGAAATCATCATGGTCCCTGGAGATTTTCTCTTAATCTTCCATTGGCACCACAGCATTAATGATTTATTCCAGCTCATTATGGAAAGATAAAATAAACTGATATTTGGTCCTGTGCCATGAACATAAAGCAATAATAGCTACAGAAAAGCTCCTGCTTCCCTCTGTAGCGGGTATTTAAATCCCATTTAAAATGCTTTCAGTGATTCTACATTCTGTTTATATGAAGTGTTTCAACAGTTTGCATGTTAATTGGCTGTATGGTGCATTAAAGAGCATTTTAGGTGAATTTATGAACCACATCTGTCTGGAAAAGACACGTGTCCAAATACTTTTGACCACACAGTGTGTATCAGCTGAAAAGCAGCAGCTTTGGATCAGTCGCTTTCCACTGGGATTCAACTCTGAAAGATTACTTTTGATTTTTATTATATGAAATATTTAATATTCTTCATTTGATATTATTTAAATTATTAATACAGTGGAACCCGGTTATGTCGATGTCCTAGGGGGTCGCCAAAAAGCATCGAGGTAACCGATGATTGAGATAAACGAAAATCAAAATGGCGGCAATATATTAACGTGCTTGAAATTTCTTTATGTACATGATGTGCGTTAATAAATGAGAATGTGCATGCACGTGTTTTGAAGGTTTTACACAACAGCGTTGCCGCGATTTGTTTGATGAAGGCATGCTATAAAAATACATACAGTACATGTTTATCTGTCAGGAATCCACCTGCCACGCCCCTTCGGCCCCTTCAGCGTGTCAGGTGTTTTCTCGCCACTTTCTCTGAAGCTCTGCTTCATTCGCGCACATATGGTGCTCGTTTATCATCATCACCAGCTCTATTTAAACTTCCACACTCTCACTGTCCGTTATTGTTGGTATATGTTGGTTCACGCGGTCGTTGTTATCGCTCATGTGTATCCTGCGTGCCTTCCCACCGGCACTTCTCTCAACGGCTGCTCTTTTCTTCCCAAAGCTGCGCCGCGCCCCTACTAACACTACGAACACTAGCACTAACTAACAGCAGAGATTCACCAGTTCACAATACAACACCTGGAGCAGCTGTAAGACTTGATTTTTCCGCCACTTCAATGAGTTCTTCTGTGGCTGCACCGAGATAACCACGTTAAATGGCAAATTTTTCCCCTTGTGCTCGAGATATTATGGTTCGGCGACATAAAAAAAGTCGACATAACCGATAAAAAATGCTTAGAAAAAGCACTTATATATATATATAAACAGCAGAAACAGAAAGCTGAACCTCTACAAACCCAAAGAGTCGAAAATCTCTGAGGAAACAAAGATTCTTAGGTGAGGGAAGAGAAATGAGGATGGAAACCCGAGAGTGACTGGAGGAAGCTGTACAGCTGTTCAGCAATATGACTTCAGCACTAGAGAAAGAAAACCAGAGAAAGAAAAAGAGGAGATCAAGCTGGACATGTCCTACATATAATAAAGTACAAACATATCAGTGATTATTGTAACTCAATATTTTTTATTACTTCAAAATAAATAAATATCTTAAATATAGTGTTTGTTTTGTTTCTATTATTAAATTATTATTGTACATCATTTAAATTTAACTCAGAATTAAAATACACATGATAAAATGTTGGGAAAACGGGACAAAAGTAAATGATAATAAAATAAAGGTTTTGTTTAAACCCAATTTTACATGAACAGAAGTTAAAGTAATAAAATAAACAGTTATTGAACAGTATTCACAGCATCAGTTTAAATATTAAATCACAATAACACAGAGATTAAATCAGTTTACAATACATGAGTTCTTCATGGGTTCATCTGATCACACAATACTATAAAGTTTAGTTCCAATGCAGCCTCATAACATCATAGTTCAAGTATAACTTTTGACAACTGCAGTTAGTAGAAAACATCAGAAAGAACTATTTAATAGATTCATTTTAATAATTCAGTCCATTCAGTTTGGTCAATTCAGTTCAAAATGATTCGGTTTGGTGATTTTGACTCCTTAGATTCAGTTCAAGTGACTCGGTTCAAGAGAGTTCAGTTCAATCACTTCTAAAACAATGGGGTTCAGGAGAGTCGCTTCACCGTTTCAGCTCGACCGAGTCTGAATCCATAGATAGTTCCTGAAATTTCCTTTCAGCAGTCTCTCAAAAAACACAAAATTACATTAATTTTAATCAGCTTCATTTAACTTCTGTTTCATTTAATTATATCACAAACATTTAGCTTAAAAATTTAACATGAACCCCCTGTATGTTAAACAGTAAACAGTTTAAGTTTTAGACAGTTTAATATTATCAAGAAAAATATCTTGCTTTGTAAAAGATCATCACATATAACTAGACAACAAAACACCACTAGAGGGCAGTGTGAGACTGACATCTGACAACCAACTGCAGTTATTATTATTATTATTATTATTATTATTATTATTATTATCATCATTATTATAGTTTTTGGGGGTTTATGAATGTTCCTTGCTTTGACGAGGATGTGTTGATTGTATAACACTCAAATAACATTGTTTAATCAAACCAATTATTGGAAATGTAATAATTTTATCTCTTTGGGTTTCATAAATATGTAAATCTGCATATAATAATAATAAAATTAATCATTCTAAAATAATAAATGTTTAAATGAAGACCTTTAGGTACTAAAGCACCTCAGTGCAATAAAGTATTACATTCTAAAGTCCAGCAAACACGACATGGGAGTCAATTCCTTGTAGCATTTTCTTGAACTTGGTTTGCAGGAGAAAATCTGGTTTTGTTGAAATAACAGGTTAACAGATGATAACTGGATAAATAACTAATGAATAAACTCAGCCTGGCTTCCACTATTTCCTATAACTTCATGGTGTGACTGATCAACTTTATTCCTTATAGTTCTCCTTTTCTCCTTCCTTAGTGTCCAACTTCTCTTACAGCTTTAACGGTCACCACATCTCCTTTACTCGCAGGAGGTCCTGGATTCGACCCCAGTGGAGCAATGCCCTTGAGCCTTTTGGAATTCCTATTGTCCATTTCTGTTACAAGCACAATGCAGAAACACCAAAAGTTGTTTATTTAATACCAGGATTAAGTAACAATTTGTGACAAATACATAAACCTCATTCATGTTTGCTAGCTGCATGGTTCCACTGGGGTCGCAGAAGAACCTTCTGTGTGTAAAGCAGATGTGATGACCACTACCCTATGGATCCACACAATCACCTGCACCTGCATATGTTTCCAGATTGCAACTTTCCAGTTTTGGGAGACTTGTTCCCAATGTACCCTCAGCTTTCTGTTCTCGGTTGACAGGATTTCAAGTTATTTTCAAATACTGTAGTACATGATTTATTCATTAATATGAGGAAGATTAATCCTCATCATTGATCCTAATAGAGTGGCTAAGAGGAGCTACTCTAAATAGCTGTAGAATCAGTTTTCAGCCAACGACCCTGCTTCAGTGAAGAAAGGCCTGAAAGACATGGTGCAGTCATAAAACCTGGAGCCTAACACGCTTAAAACAGTGGAGATGATTGTGGATTTTAGGAGAAACCCCTGCTCTCCCCACTCACCATAATGAACAGCACTATGGCAGCAGTGGAGTCATTCAGGTTCCTGGGCACCACCATCTCTCAGGGCATGTAGTGGGATCTATTGCTAAACATTAACACCTGAGAACAATGGGATATCAGTTGCGCTGGCGCAACTCCGACGACTGAGAGGTTAAAGCCATACCTACCCATCACCTCCTCATCACCACTGTTCTCTTCACCTACATGCCCATTAAATCTGCCCCAATCACCAATCTTTTATTCCTAGGAACACCTTCTACCACTCTATATAACTCACTCCAGAATTTTTCCTTCTCCTCCATCTCACAACCAACTTGTGGAGCATAAGCACTGATGTTTTGAGTTTCATCATATATGAAATATAATCAAGCTGAATTTACATGACTGAATAATTTGTATGAACCTGTTGTAGTCTACAGCACAGTCTGGAACAGGTACATCATATCATATTTTATATATATATATATATATATATATATATATATATATATATATATATATATATATATATATATACACATCATATTATGAATCAAGACATTTCCACTAAAACAACCTGTTGCCCTCTGTAGTACTGGACCCAATTCAGCACATAGATCCAGGAGCACAGCTGTAGGAATCTAAATCAGCTTATTAGCCAGTCATCATCATGGGCCAAGAAATCATCATGGTCCCTGGAGACTCTTTTCTCCTTAATCTTCCACTGGTGTAATCCTCCAGCAGTGCCATCATGCAGCATTACACACGGGGGTCACCACAGCATTTATGATTTATTCCAGCTCATTATGGAAAGATAAAATAAACTGATATTTGGTCCTGTGCCATGAACATAAAGCAATAATAGCTACAGAAAAGCTCCTGCTTCCTCTGTAGCGGTATTTAAATCCCATTTAAAATGCTTTCAGTGATTCTACATTCTGTTTATATGAAGTGTTTCAACAGTTTGCATGTTAATTGGCTGTATGGTGCATTTAAGTGCATTTTAGGTGAATTTATGAATCACATCTGGCTGGAAAAGACAAGTGTCCAAATACTTTTGACCACACAGTGTGTATCAGCTGAAAAGATATACATATAATAATTTTTATTATATGAAATATTTATATTATTTATTTGATTTTATTTGTTTGGACTTTTCTTTCCTCAGCATCGCTTGGATTTTCCTCCTGTAGCTCCGAGAGACGCCGTGTTCCAGGTGGAGGATGAAGACCCTCTGTCGGGATGAAGTGAACTGTACGACCCCTGGAACGGTGAGTTTCCGAGCTTTATGGATTTTATTCTCTTTAAAACACAGAGTTTATCATTTATTATTATTATAATTATTATTATTGAGAAACAAGTCACCCATAAAATCCCCAAACAGGCGGAAAGGTGATCAGGACCATCGGTACCGGAGTGAAGAGGGGAAAAGCGATGTTCCTCATTTTGTGTTTACTCCTGATCATTAGCATAAAGATCACAGACTTGCAGGAAAAAGTAAATAAATTTGACAAAATTATAGACTGGTTATTTAGCTTGATAATTCTTAAATGCCATAATCTTGTAATCTTCACTTCTGCACATTACTCTTCAATGCCATAGACTTAGATCCATCCTGTACTTCTTAATGATGTCCACACATCTCTGCACTGTTACTGCCTTTATATTTATCCACTGTACATATGTTTACATATTTATCACTTGCTGTAAATATGACATATATTTATCTGCCCTTTGCACGATAGCTACATTTTGCACTTCTAGTTAATGCCAAACGGCATTTCATTGCTGTGTACCTGTACAATGCAATTACAATAAATATCTATCTATCTATCTATCTATCTATCTATCTATCTATCTATCTATCTATCTATCTATCTATCTATCTATCTATCTATCATTTATTTCCATAAATGTTGCAGTGAGCAGAAATGGACCTTTCAGCTAATGGTGTAGGAGACCAATAAACTTATAGATACCAAGAGTTTACTTATAGTTCACTACAAATCTGATATTTAGACTGAGAAGGAAAACTATTAAAGCTAAAAAATAGCTAGCTGGCTAGTTAGCTAATTTTGCTAAATAATTGTATTTCGCTTTTCATGTTGTTTCTGTATTTTGATCTACATTTACACAGTAAATGGACACTATAGGAAATAATAAAGATGTAAAAACAGGTATAAATGTGGTAGTGAAATGTGTCCTAGTGTATGACTGAGTTGTTCCTCTGTGTGCTTCAGTAACTGCTGTTAAACTGAGAGGAAAGAAAATGGCTTCAGTTCAGCAGAAATGAACTGATAAACAGTGTTAGGAAAAGACAAAGTGTTCAAATATTTACTCAAATATAAATTGTGATAACTTGTTAAAATGTTTTTAATGGTTTAATAGTGGATTTATTCAGGTTTAAACACACAAGCTGGTGGTGAAGGTAATATTAGTAGAGCCTCATTGTGGATGTGAACATTAATGACTAAACCCTTAATGACTAAATCCTTCATCCTCTTCCTCATGGCTGTGTTTTAGGAGCGTGAGCAAGAACGAGAGGCTCACAGTGTCCTGAAGTCCCAGTATGAATCTATAACCCACAACAAGGAGGCGCTACAGGTAAGAATTTTCATCTGTGTGTGCGTTTAATCAAATTCTTATTGACATTTTCTCTCTCATACACTAAACATTGTTCTAATGAGTCCTTAAAAGTGTCTTAATGTGTGTGTACATGTCAATAAAACCAACAGCTTTTTCTTGTTAAACTTCCAGGTTTTCTGGATGAAGCTGAGACGACATGATCATTTTACTTATGCTCACTGAATTTCTTGTGCTAATCCATGTGCTCAATTATCAAGTACAGATGTTTAAGTGAATCAGGTTCTGCCCCACATTTAATTTAAACAAAGCACTAAAGCTGCAAGAAAATACCTCAACTTCAGTTTCTGTCAAATTCCTTTTCTTTAAGGACATCAAACATCACTGACTTTACTAAAGTGGATTTCAAGAAAGAAAATGAAGTGATTGAATTTTCTCTGTGATGAAGAGACATTAGACATGATTGTCATACAAAATCTTTATTTCCTTATATAAAAGTTGTTTAAAATAAAATTTAATATAAAATGAAGATGGTGAAACAACATGCACACTAAAGTACATGAAACGTTCGTATTTCACCATCTTCCTCTATTCCTGAATCATTTTCCATCTCTTCAAGTTTCTTCAACAGATCCTCGAAGCTGTCGATATCAAACACTGGTACAGAATCCAGGATCTCTGTGCTGTTGTGGGGGTCTTCAGTATGATTCTGGTCTCCAGACTGGTTAAAAAAGCCATATTCCTCATTTAACATGGAAAAGATGTCGTTGTTGAGCAAAGTGATTTCCTCCTCGTCCTCGAGCTGAACCTCACTGCTTGTACAGTCAGACCCATAGCAGGTGCTGTAAACAGAAGTGCACAATTTTAGCTGCATATTAAAGTAAATGAGTGGCGATTATGGTGATTATTTAAGATGCAGAGTAAAACTTCATTTGCATGTCATTCTTCTGAAACTGTTCCAATGCAGTTTACTAACTCACTTGGTCTGGCAGAAAGTCGACTCAGAAACAGAAGGGAAAAGAGGAGGATCAAAGCAGATGTCTTTAGGAGACAGCAGTTCTTGGTGGCTAAGGCCGGGGAACTGATCACTAACTTCAGGCACGAGGTCATGGACTGGTACTTCTTCTGGCATGTTCATGACTATGTGGTGGTTTGGTTGATGATCAGGTCTCCTCTGTGAGTCACTACTCTGCAAACTGCCTTTTCTCCTTCCCTTCTTTGGAAGCGGTTTATAAACCCAATCTACATGATAGAAAAGAAGAATTTAAAGAGTAAGAAGCGACATAAAAACAATAAAAGTGTCAGAATTGATGCGTTTGTTTTGTTATTTTGCCATTTGTCTATAAAGAAAGTTCACCTACCAGGAAACAACTGTTCGTGTTCCTGTTTAAGCCTCCATGATTCAGTGTAGTAGGGTTTCTTCTGTTCTTCACTCAGTTTGTTCCACGCGATCCCAAGCTGCATGCTGATCTCTGCAGAGCTGCTATTTGGATTGGCCTTGGAAAAGATGGGCGCTGTTTCCTCGCCCAAACCATGTAGGCATTCATTGGCCTTCTGATGTTGCCTTTTTTATCTCTGCACTTGGCAACGTTAAATTTATCTACAAAATAAAAAACAAAGTTTAAGTTAAACAGAAATCATTATAAACTTCTAGTTAAAACAGTGAACAGAACAGAGTCATGCAAAACTGCACCAGTCTTAAACACACACAATGTTGTAGTACAAATATTTTATAAGTGCTGCATTACTCAGTCAGTACAAAATCATTTTATATTTCCTGCATGACAGATTGATATTTAATGTGGTTTTAGGAACTAAATGATAACTATATTTCATTGTCTCTGTACTTGTTCTCTGTACAATGACAATAAAGTTGAATAAAGTTGACAGCAGGAGAAGCAGCTGTAGCTGTTACCCGTCTTATTATCTGTCATTATTTCTCCTTCTTTCTTCTGAAAGTCGCTCTTTCTGGCTGAAAAATCTTTTTTGGTGTCTTGGAGAGCGGATTGTTCAAAACATTGACGCTTATCACTAAAAACAATTAAAACATTTCAGCTGTTTGTTTGCGCTTCATTGCTGTGGTCAGTAAATGTTTGTGTTGAACTGCAGCACAACAAAGTTGTCATGACAATAAAAGCGAGTCCAGGGCGCTATCAGAGATACCGACGTCACAAAAGAGGCGGGGCTTCAATGATTCAAACGCTGTAGCGGAAAACAGGTGGTGTTAAGACAAGCGAAGTGGTGTGTGATTGTAAACCCTTCACGAGTTCCTATAGCGCTCCTGTGTTTAGACACAGTAGGGTATTAAAATATTTAGAATTATATTATTTAATAGAAAACACGTGTTTGCAGTTTGGAATGTGATTTTGATAAAAATGTGGGGTTTAATTTGAGGTGTAATTAGTTTGTACTGCATGTGGTGACCTGTTGTTGTTATACTTAAAGTGACCATTAGGGGGAGTAGAAGTGCATTGAAAATAGAGAATGAGAGAACACGTGATTAGCGCGTGTCAGATGTGTGTTATGAGCTATTAGAAAAGAAATCATTCATTCATGCTACCTGGCCTCGCTTCCTTCTGTTTCCTGACAACACTGCACTTTTAACAGACTTTATTTCATTTTCCTTAGATTATTCATTATACTTACCTTCTCTGAACACAAACAGATTTTGTACTTAAACACATGGTAGTATTTATAGTCTCTGTTCATCCTTCAATTATAATCATCTACTTATTAAGACGTTTGTAAGCAAGAAATTATCATAAGAATAAAATAATCTGGTAAATTAATCACAAGGTAAATTAACTGTAATACATATTTTTATTGAATACAATCAGGTCCAAAAATGTATTTAAAAAAGAAAAAACATTAATGAAAGATGTGATTGATTTTGATCTGCTGCCAGTCTTTTTACAAGCACTTAGTGTTTTCTCTACTGGTCCACGACTACACCATAATATGTATGGGATTTTTATATTGCTATTAAAATAAGAAACTAAACTCCTATAAAATCATCTCAGCAGTAATAAAATCAAGATTTGGTGATTTCTGTAAAAAGCTTGGTGTGGAATGGACGTCTCTGTTCACCTGTGTACAGCAGCACATGGGGAGGACAACAAATAATGACAAGAAATAAAAAAGTGACAAACTTCATTTGATTTGACTTTTCCTCCATCACCCTTATAGCTGACATGCCATCATTATACACACACAATGAATGTAACACTGATTTGAGGTGATCCATAAAAAAAACACTTTCTATTAGTCAGTTCTATAAATGTTAGTTTTAAGACTAACGAGGCATAAAAACAATTCAAATGTTTACACGTGAGATTCGTAACACCACTTCCACAAATACAAAGTGCCCTAGTGTAACATTTGATCAGTTATCAGCAAAAACAACTTCCTCCTTTCTGCTAAATCTTGATATTCAAATCCTTGTTTAGTCAATTATTCCCTGGTTCTCCTACAGCTGATGTTCTACTGTATACACAACACATCATCTACAGGAATCTTTGATATCCCCAGACCTGAGGTGAGATACTGTACAGGAAAGAGTGAGATGAGACTTTAAACTGTTGCTCAGAGACAAGTCCATAACATCTTCCCTTCATCTTCCTCCTCTTGATCTCTTCATCTTTTACCTTCTCCTCCTGATCCCCTGGTGTTGGACAGAAATCCCTCTGTAACCTATAACATAAAGCTGTTCAAACACTATGTGCTCTGTATTTATCTCTATGTGAAGCTCATGACTGGTAGGAGACGAGCTGCTTGGAGGAGACTGAGTCCTCACAGGAGACGAGCTGCTTGGAGGAGACTGAGTCCTCAAAGGGGACAAGCTGCTTGGAGGAGACCGAGTCCTCACAGGGGACGAGCTGCTTGGAGGAGACCGAGTCCTCACAGGTGACGAGCTGCTTGGAGGAAACTGAGTCCTCACAGGGGACGAGCTGCTTGGAGGAGACCGAGTCTTAACAGGGACGAGCTGCTTGGAGGAGACCGAGTCCTCACAGGGGACGAGCAGCTTGGAGGAGACTGAGTCCTCACAGGGGATGAGCTGCTTGGAGGAATAATATCAAATATCAAATATTTAATATAATAAATATCAAAAGTGATCTTTCAGAGTTGAATCCCAGTGGAAACGCGACTGATCTGAAGCTGCTGCTTTTCAGCTGATAGACACTGTGTGGTCAAAAGTATTTGGACACTTGTCTTTTCCAGCCAGATGTGGTTCATAAATTCACATAATTCACATGCACTTTAATGCACCATACAGCCAATTAACATGCAAACTGTGAAAAACACTTCATATAAACAGAATGTAGAATCACTTAAAGCATTTTAAATGGGATTTAAATACCGCTACAGAGGGAAGCAGGAGCTTTTCTGTAGCTATTATTGCTTTTATGTTCATGGCACAGGACCAAATATCAGTTTATCTTTCCATAATGAGCTGGAATAAATCATAAATGCTGCAGTGCCAATGAAAGATTAAGGAGAAAAAGAGTCTCCAGGGACCATGATGATTTCTTGGCCCATGATGATGACTGGCTAATAATCTGATTTAGATTCCTACAGCTGTGCTCCTGGATCTATGTGCTGAATTGGGTCCAGTACTACAGAGGGAAACACACCAGAACCATGCCATCCCCGTCCAAATACAGGTCCTCACCACTCTGGGGTTAATGACAACAGGTTGTTTCTAGTGGGAAATGGCAGACAGGGAAATACTTTATATAAATATTATATTTAATCAACTTTTTCACAAAGATCTTCTTTAGATATAATATAATTCTATTAAATCTCATGCTATAGGTCTGGTATCTTCCCCTGAGTGTCATAATGCCTGTCATTTTGGATGTTATTATTAAGGTGGGTAGTCGATACATCAGGTTTCCTTCACTGTGGCACACTGACCTGCTTCAGCACATGATTCCTTTATCCTGACACATAGCAGTGTAGGGAACAGACTACAGGCAGCTGCAGGACGTGATGACTGGCTTCTTGGTGACTTTAACAACATGTAGAAATTGTAAACATTGTCCTGATGTAGTCTATAATATGACAGGTGACAGAGGCTTCACCCCTCAGACGCTCCTCACCTCCTTAAATGCAGATGTAAAGCTCTGGATGTCTTAGGTGGAAGACTTATATACCACCCGGAAAAAGTGTGTAAGATTATCAGGTGTGTGGTGTTTTGCACAATGTGGCACTGAGTTTCCTCTCCTCCTGACCTCCCTCCCCTCAGCATTATGACCCCGTGCCAAAGCCCCCTGCCCCACAAGAGCGATATAAACTAAGTGAAAGAATCCATGAGAAGGTCATACGGCATTTGTAAGGAAGACAAAAATAATGGTTGTTAATAGTGTTTATTGTGTCTCGCTGTAGTGAAAGATTAAAATCAGTATTTTGACAAGACAGAAATAAAAATGATCAAAAGACAGACGATCTACAAGATACAATAGCTTTACACTCAGCTTTATACTATTGACTATAAGTATAAAACTATCATAAATAGCCATAAGAGAAACAGAAAGAGGAAAAGGCATGTTCAGACTCTCTGTTTCTCTTGTCTTCTTATTTGTTTTTCTATTTTTCGTTTTCTTTTAAATGTTTTCTTGTCTCAGCTGAGCAACAATTTCCTCCCATCGCCTCGGACTCTCATATAACGATCTGTTTTATTTTCTGAAGTCTTCTTTTTTCGTGGCACAGAGCACAGTGGCATCCAACTAGCAACACGTTCCTCCAGTCGCTCTTTCTCTCTGATCAAATGATCTCTCTCCTGCTCTGCACTATTTTTACTTTCTCACAGTGATTCTGAGTATCCTGGAGCTCCATGGTGGTCTGTTCCAAATTGGCCTCAAGCTGAGCAACATGTTCCTCCACTTTCTTTTGTTCTTTTGTCCAGCTCTCTCTCTCACATTCTACAGTTTTCTCCAGTTTCTCATGGATTTCAGAGAAGACTGGAGCTTCTTGGTGGTTTGTTCCAAAATAAACTCAAGCTGAGCAACACGTTCCTCCAGTTGTTTTTGTTCTCTCAGCTCTGGCTTCTCTCAGTTATATTCTGTTCCTGCTGCTTTCTCTCAAAAGCCTCCAGCTTTTGCACCGTCTGTAGCAGAATCTTTCTCTTCTTTCTCTTCTGTTATCTTCTATCCTTGGATTAGAAAATGCATCCAAGTCTTTTACTACTTTTACTATGTGTTCCAGCTTCTCCTTCATTTCAGCAATCTGCTTAGTTTTCTTCGTTCTTCTGGTTTGAAAATTTCTCTAAACCTTCTGAAGAGCTCCATGTTTACGTGTCTTTACTCACAAGCAAAAACCTCGGAAATGAGAGAAACAGAGACGCATTCTGACTTGCATAGAAGTTGCCCTACTGTGACGTCACACCGAGAATGCTCCCCTCTGGTCTCTCTCTCTCTCTCTCTCTCTCTCTGAGGACGGACCTGGTCTAGCTTAGCATGCTAACTTAGTAGATATCTCTGTTAGATAATACATAGAGGTTTTAAAGTCCAAACTGTCATTGATTCAGATTCTGTTGATATTGTATTTGATTGATGAGTGTTAAAATTACTGTCTTTATTAATTGTACAGATAAAAACAATACATCATTTAAATCTGTAAAATGTCAGAACAGGAAGTGAAATTGGGATTCTTGAAATCTTTTTAAACTGACTGTTTTCTTGTTCGCTTGTACTGCTTCCTCTTTCCTTGGTTTTTACTATGATTGGGAATTGAAGACAGTTTTTGAACAGTTGAATGTAAAGTTAAACACGGTTTATTGTGAATTATTCATGTACACTTGTTCTTGTAATGAATATATCTGATGACAAGGAGAGTTATTTGTAGTATTTTGGCTCGAGGATGTGGGTCTGCATACAGAAGTTTGCTCCTGTTTGTGTGAGCTGTGTATATGTGAAGGATTTTCTTGTCTAGTGTTTTATATCTTTGCAAGAGAATTCTTCATGTCTGTGTTTTTGGATGCAGTGTATCTGTTTAAAAAATAAATGCTGAGAGTTTGAATTTTGCAGTTGTGTTGATTTCATAAAAAAATCTGGTCAGATTTCCAGAACTACTTGTCAAACCAAAGTCCAGTAAACTCACAGTTATGTTGAGGAAAATGACTATTTTATGTGAATGAGACGAGATCTATTGTTGTGAAAACATGAAAAATGATGTTTTACCAATAGGTTTTTCAGTTGCTTTAACTAAAGATTTGAAATTCTCATTAATTGATTCAGAACAGTGACTCAATCATTTCAACAAATGAATAAAAGTTGAGTGAACTTAACACCTAATGTGCTAAACTTAACTTAGTCAATGCAACAAGATGACTTGACTAAACTGTTGTGTCAACAAATCATTTTTACAGTGCTCCCAATCAAATCTCGCATTGATTATAAAATACTACTACTGACGTATAAAACACTTAACGCCTCACACCACAGTATCTGAGTGAACTTCTGTACCAGTCTGATCCTCCACGCCTACTTAGATCAAAAGCTGCAGGATATCTGTTGGTATACATTATAAAGGTGATTTTGCCTTTACTTTTCTCCAAAACTCCACAGTAAAATGACTTAAATTATAAATAAGAATATAATAAACAGGGAGACTCTAAATAAAAATTATTTGAAAGATTGAGCAAACCTAACAAAGATTTTTGAATATTTGAATATGGTGAATAAAATGCACTGATTTTTCTGTTTTTAACGGAAACCTGAAGCAGCGTCTTTACATGTATTTTGACCGCTCCCACCACCCGTACCGTATGTGTACGATTAGACGCGCAACACAAAGTGCGGCTGCTTAACCGTGTATTTTAAAGATGTGGCCTTAACCTCAGTGTGGAAAAGCGACTGATCCAAAGCTGCTGCTTTTCAGCTGATACACACTGTGTGGTCAAAAGTATTTGGACACCGTACTTTCCGAGTCAGATGTGGTTCATTCACTATTTATGCTGAGAACCTGCATGAAGGTGGTACTAAATTTATTAAATGTACCATTTACATGTTACAACTCAACTTGCTCTGACCTCAGATCAGGCTCTAAACTGTAGCAGTTCCTCCTCCACCCACACGGGGGAGACTCCTCCATGGAAGTTACGCTGAGTTACAGGAAGTCATGTTTGGTTTCTGTAGGTTCTGTAGGTGCACGATTTTATTGCATCTCATGTAAAGATTGCAGTAGCAGTTCTACAGAATTCACGTCTCAATGAGAGAAAAAGCTCAGCTTTAGTAACTCATCCTGCTGTTTTATTAAAAAGATTTCAATAAAAAGAGAATCTCAGCATCTCCAACTAGAAATACAATGTGGATTCTGTTCAGGTTCATACAGCAGGTGATGGAACTGCAGTTGGTTGTCAGATGTCAGTCTCACACTGCCCTCTAGTGGCCCTGTCAGGACTTTCTTTTTACTTAATTCTGTATAAATATTATTAATGGTGTTTTGTTGTCTAGTTATATGTGATGTTGATCTTTTACAAAGCAACATATTTTTCCTAATAATATTAAACTGTTTGTGTTTTACATACAGGGGGTTTATGTTTGATTTTTAAGCTGAATTTTTGTGATATAAATAAATGAAACAGAAGTTAAATTAAGCTGATTAAAATTAATGTAATAAATAATGTAGAAATAACGAGTACAGATTTAATAACATTTAAACAATTTGTTTTGTCAAAAACCTTTTATAAAATACAGTCTTTATGTTAAGAAACTGCATGAAGTTAGTAATAAATTTATTAAAAGTATCATCTACATGCAAGAACTCAATCAAACATATTGTTAGAATAAAATATAAACTTGATCAAACCTCAAATCAGACTCTGAACTGTACGAATGCTATTTGTTCTGTTATTGAACTAGAAACAGTGAATGTTGAGATGTTTGGGACGTGATTATTGTCTGTATATATGCAGGTCAGGGTTTTTTTCATGCTGGAACACCGTTCATTACAATGAGACGATGATGTAAGATGACGAGCCAAACCACGGAGACGAAGCTGACTGAGGTGAACCCCTCAAACTAACCCAGGAACAGAGAAGGAACTTTCCTGCTGGTTTTGCACAAACAGAATAGAAGTTTCTTTTTCTTGAGTGAGACAGAAAACAGAATGTTTTATGTTACAGATTTTTCTAGAACTGTGGAATCGAGTCATTTTCCAGTGAATCTTTTGATTCGGACTCAATTGAACCAAAACCAGAGAACTGACTTTTTTGAGTTATTGTTACACTGTTGCTAACATTATTATTAGATTTATTATTATTATTGTTGTTATTGTTACTACTAAAACATTATTAGATATTACTTTCATTATAATGAAGTTTTATAGGAAAAATTATAACTAAATAAACAATTCCAGAAAAGGGGTTCCAGCAGTCTCAAACTCAGCACCTGTTTCAGCTCTACCAGTAAGAGTGAGAGACAGAAAATCCCAGTCTTCACTGGTTGTATCCCCAACACACCTGAAGAGGTGGAATCAGATTTTACACCCAGCCAGTCTGTAGACCATCTGTCATAGCACTTGTTGATGAGAAGATGTTGGGAATGGGCTACAAACTGTTCATTGACGACTTCTACACAAGTCCAGCACTGTTTAGAGATCTCCTAAAAAAAAAAAACATCTGAGCATGTGGGAAAATTCAGTCCACAAACCCTCAAACCATCACCAACAAGCTTCTGAAAAAAGCTCCTCGAGGCCTCATCACTGGCTGAGAGAAGAGGATGTGCTGTTTGTAGAATGGAAGGATAAAAGGAAGGTCCAGATGTGCTCCATCATTCACAGAGGCACTGAAGGAAGCATTGTGCTACTTTTATGTTCATTACTTTCTTCTTCACTGTTTTCTAATGTTCAAATACCAGTCTTATGCTTATTGTGTGAATGTTATTATTCCCAGTACATTTGGTTATCAGGCTGCTTTTCCTCAAACGGAGGAGAAAAGGACTACACACAGTCTCAGAATAATGTTTATAGGAATCTCCTTTTTATTGTATTTTCTTCAAAGTTAAAATATAAACTCATTACACATGTGACTTTTAACCCGTCACTATTCTGGATTGTTTCAGGACCGAATTCATGTATTTATATATGAAAAAAATGTTTTATGACGTACACATTTTTTTCTAAGAAACTTCAGCATCTTTGGATGATGTAAAGCCCAAAGTGTGTTCTTTTAAAAGAGATGTAAATTGTGTATGTAGCACACTGTTGTCAGGAACTTTACCATTGAAAGTCAGGAAGGTCATTTTCAGCTGTGAGGCCCAAAAGTGGGCTGAAACCGAACAGGGTTCAAGAAACCGGTTTATTTTCATATAAGTAACAGTATTTAGTTCAGTAAACTTAAGTTCATTTAAAGGAGAATTCAGTGCTGTTTAGTTCAGTAAAGTCTTCATTTAATCCAAAACTATTCGATTCATTAAGTTCAATTATCCTCAAATTAATATTTTTACATTCAATAAAAACAAATCATTCAGTTTTCATTGATGTTTATTTAGTGAATAATGCATTTAATAAACAATTGGTTTCACTCAGAATGACGTTTTATTTTTTAATAAGTAGTAAAAATGTTTTTTTTATAAAACTCATCTGAAGCATAAAGATAAAAATGCACCAGTTGGTTAAAGAAAACATTTATTCCAGCTCATAAATCCTATAAAACATGCAGCATTAAACATGAACTTCCAGCAGATGAACATCTCATAATACTGTCTGGAAGTGAGAAATGTACAGGTTGTTTTTACTCCATACACATGAACTTACTTTGATCAGAAACACAATCATACTCCAAATCAATTAATCAATAAAGTCAATAAAAGAATCCCAAACTGCTGTGTGTCTTGTCCTCGCTATTAATGACGTCATTAGAGCTCCACTACTTCTAATGACCTGCTGTGACAGTGAGCTCTAATACACATCACACTGCCACCTACTGGTCATTTATGATTCTGCAACATTCATGGAGTCACTCCGGTCAACTTCCGGTTCTCAACTCGGATTCACTCGCTTTATACACAGTTTACAGCCGTTTTTATCTTATTTATGACTGTAATATCGCTCTTCTCTCAGGAACAACAGAAAAGCTGTGAAGACATGATATTTTATCCGCTCTTTACCTCTGTAATGTGCGCATAGTGTCAGGTTAAGAGACCGGTTACGTCACAGACGGAGGGCGGGGCATCTCCTGTGACGTCACAGTAAGGCAACGTCTATAATTGGGGAACGTCTCTGTTTCTCTCATTTCCGAGGTTTTTGCTTGTGAGTAAAGAGGCATAAACATGGAGCTCTTCAGAAGGTTGAGAGAGTTTTTTCAAACCAGAAGAACAAAGAAAACTAAGCAGATTGCTGAAATGAAGGAGAAACTGGAACACATGGAGAAAGTAGAGAAAGACTTGGATGCATTTTCTTCTAATGATAGAGAAGATAACAGAAGAGAAAGAAGAGAAAGCCATTCTGCTACAGACGGTGCAAAAGCTGGAGGCTACTTTGGCTTCTGAGCGAAAGCAGCAGGAACAGGACATAACTGAGAGAAGCCAGAGCTGGGCGAGAGAACAAAACAACTGGAGGAACGTGTTGCTCAGCTTGAGGTCACTTTGGAACAGACCACCATGGAGCTCCAGTCTTCCTGAAAATCAATGAGGAACTGGAGAAAACTGTAGAATGTGAGAGAGAGCTGGACAAGAGAACAAAACAACTGGAGGAACGTGTTGCTCAGCTTGAGGTCACTTTGGAACAGACCACCATGGAGCTCCAGTCTTCCTGAAAATCAATGAGGAACTGGAGAAAACTGTAGACTGTGAGAGAGAGGCTGGACGAAAGAAAAAGAGAAGGAACATGTTGCTCAAAAACTTGACATAGAGGAGAGGAACAACACAGCTTCAGACCACCAGGGGCTCCAGGATACCCAGAATCTCTGTGAGGAAAAAGAAGACTTCAGAGAATAAAACAGATCATTATATGAGAGTCCGATGGGAGGAAATTGTTGCTCAGCTGAGACAAGAAAACATTCAAAAGTAAAACATTTATTCCAGCTCATAAATCCTATAAAACATGCAGCATTAAACATGAACTTCCAGCAGATGAACATCTCATAATACTGTCTGGAAGTGAGAAATGTACAGGTTGTTTTACTCCATACACATGAACTTACTTTGATCAGAAACACAATCATACTCCAAATCAATTAATCAATAAAGTCAATAAAAGAATCTCAAACTGCTGTGTGTCTTGTCCTCGCTATTAATGACGTCATTAGAGCTCCACTACTTAATGACCTGCTGTGACAGTGAGCTCTAATACACATCACACTGCCACCTACTGGTCATTTATGATTCTGCAACATTCATAGAGTCACTCCGTCAACTTCCGGTTCTCAACTCGGATTCACTCGCTTTATACACAGTTTACAGCCGTTTTTATCTTATTTATGACTGTAATATCGCTCTTCTCTCAGGAACAACAGAAAAGCTGTAAAGACAATATTTTATCCGCTCTTTACCTCTGTAATGTGCGCATGCGCATAGTGTCAGGTTAAGAGAGACCGGGTTACGTCACAGACGGAGGGCGGGCATCTCCTGTGACGTCACAGTAAGGCAATGTCTATTATTGGGAACGTCTCTGTTTCTCTCATTTCCGAGGTTTTGCTTGTGAGTAAAGAGGCATAAACATGGAGCTCTTCAGAAAGTTGAGAAAGTTTTTTCAAAGCAGAACAACAAAGAAAACTAAGCAGATTGCTGAAATGAAGGAGAAGCTGGAACACATGGAGAAAGTAGAGAAAGACTTGGATGCATTTTCTCTTCTAATGATAGAGAAGATAACAGAAGAGAAAGAAGAGAAAGCCATTCTGCTACAGACGGTGCAAAAGCTGGAGGCTACTTTGGCTTCTGAGCGAAAGCAGCAGGAACAGGACATAACTGAGAGAAGCCAGAGCTGGGCGAGAGAACAAAACAACTGGAGGAACGTGTTGCTCAGCTGAGACAAGAAAACATTTAAAAGTAAAACATTTATTCCAGCTCATAAATCCTATAAAACATGCAGCATTAAACATGAACTTCCAGCAGATGAACATCTCATAATACTGTCTGGAAGTGAGAAATGTACAGGTTGTTTTACTCCATACACATGAACTTACTTTGATCAGAAACACAATCATACTCCAAATCAATTAATCAATAAAGTCAATAAAAGAATCTCAAACTGCTGTGTGTCTTGTCCTCGCTATTAATGACGTCATTAGAGCTCCACTACTTAATGACCTGCTGTGACAGTGAGCTCTAATACACATCACACTGCCACCTACTGGTCATTTATGATTCTGCAACATTCATAGAGTCACTCCGTCAACTTCCGGTTCTCAACTCGGATTCACTCGCTTTATACACAGTTTACAGCCGTTTTTATCTTATTTATGACTGTAATATCGCTCTTCTCTCAGGAACAACAGAAAAGCTGTAAAGACAATATTTTATCCGCTCTTTACCTCTGTAATGTGCGCATGCGCATAGTGTCAGGTTAAGAGAGACCGGGTTACGTCACAGACGGAGGGCGGGCATCTCCTGTGACGTCACAGTAAGGCAATGTCTATTATTGGGAACGTCTCTGTTTCTCTCATTTCCGAGGTTTTGCTTGTGAGTAAAGAGGCATAAACATGGAGCTCTTCAGAAAGTTGAGAAAGTTTTTTCAAAGCAGAACAACAAAGAAAACTAAGCAGATTGCTGAAATGAAGGAGAAGCTGGAACACATGGAGAAAGTAGAGAAAGACTTGGATGCATTTTCTCTTCTAATGATAGAGAAGATAACAGAAGAGAAAGAAGAGAAAGCCATTCTGCTACAGACGGTGCAAAAGCTGGAGGCTACTTTTATTTTCATTACTTTCTTCTTCTACTGTTTTTCTAATGTTCAAATACCAGTCTTATGCTTATTGTGTGAATGTTATTATTCCCAGTACATTTGGTTATCAGGCTGCTTTTCCTCAAACAGACGGAGGGAGAAAAGGACTACACACAGTCTCAGAATAATGTTTATAGGAATCTCCTTTTTATTGTATTTTCTTCAAAGTTAAAATATAAACTTATTACACGTGACTTTTAACCCGTCAATATTCTGGATTTTTTCAGGACCGAATTCATGTATTTATATATGAAAAAAATGTTTTATGACGTACACATTTTTTTCTAAGAAACTTCAGCATCTTTGGATGATGTAAAGCCCAAAGTGTGTTCTTTTAAAAGAGATGTAAATTGTGTATGTAGCACACTGTTGTCAGGAACTTTTACCATTGAAAGTCAGGAAGGTCATTTTCAGCTGTGAGGCCCAAAAGTGGGGCTGAAACCGAACAGGGTTCAAGAAACCGGGTTTATTTTCATATAAGTAACAGTATTTAGTTCAGTAAACTTAAGTTCATTTAAAGGAGAATTCAGTGCTGTTTAGTTCAGTAAAGTCTTCATTTAATCCAAAACTATTCGATTCATTAAGTTCAATTATCCTCAAATTAATATTTTTACATTCAATAAAAACAAATCATTCAGTTTTCATTGATGTTTATTTAGTGAATAATGCATTTAATAAACAATTGGTTTCACTCAGAATGACGTTTTATTTTTAATAAGTAGTAAAATGTGTTTTTATAAAACTCATCTGAAGCATAAAGATAAAAATGCACCAGTTGGTTAAAAGAAAACATTTAAAAGTAAAACATTTATTCCAGCTCATAAATCCTATAAAACATGCAGCATTAAACATGAACTTCCAGCAGATGAACATCTCATAATACTGTCTGGAAGTGAGAAATGTACAGGTTGTTTTTACTCCATACACATGAACTTACTTTGATCAGAAACACAATCATACTCCAAATCAATTAATCAATAAAGTCAATAAAAGAATCTCAAACTGCTGTGTGTCTTGTCCTCGCTATTAATGACGTCATTAGAGCTCCACTACTTCTAATGACCTGCTGTGACAGTGAGCTCTAATACACATCACACTGCCACCTACTGGTCATTTATGATTCTGCAACGTTCAGAGAGTCACTCCGGTCAACTTCCGGTTCTCAACTCGGATTCACTCGCTTTATACACAGTTTACAGCCGTTTTTATCTTATTTATGACTGTAATATCGCTCTTCTCTCAGGAACAACAGAAAAGCTGTAAAGACAATATTTTATCCGCTCTTTACCTCTGTAATGTGCGCATGCGCATAGTGTCAGGTTAAGAGAGACCGGGTTACGTCACAGACGGAGGGCGGGGCATCTCCCTGTGACGTCACAGTAAGGCAATGTCTATTATTGGGAACGCGTCTCTGTTTCTCTCATTTCCGAGGTTTTTGCTTGTGAGTAAAGAGGCATAAACATGGAGCTCTTCAGAAAGTTGAGAAAGTTTTTTCAAAGCAGAACAACAAAGAAAACTAAGCAGATTGCTGAAATGAAGGAGAAGCTGGAACACATGGAGAAAGTAGAGAAAGACTTGGATGCATTTTCTCTTCTAATGATAGAGAAGATAACAAAAGAGAAAGAAGAGAAAGCCATTCTGCTACAGACGGTGCAAAAGCTGGAGGCTACTTTGGCTTCTGAGCGAAAGCAGCAGGAACAGGACATAACTGAGAGAAGCCAGAGCTGGGCGAGAGAACAAAAACAACTGGAGGAACGTGTTGCTCAGCTTGAGTTTATTTTGGATCAGACCACCATGGAGCTCCAGTCTTCCCTGAAAATCAATGAGGAACTGGAGAAAACTGTAGAATGTGAGAGAGAGAGCTGGACGAGAAAACAAACTAAACTGGAGGAACATGTTATTCAGCTTGAGCTCACTTTGGATCAGACCACCATGGAGCTCCAGTCTTCCTGAAAATCAATGAGGAACTGGAGAAAACTGTAGAATGTGAGAGAGAGCTGGACAAAAGAACAAAAACGACTGGAGGAACATGTTGCTCAGCTTAAGCTCAGTTTGAAACAGACCACCATGGAGCTCCAGGATACTCAGAATCACTGTGAGAAAGTAAAAAATAGTGCAGAGCAGGAGAGAGATCATTTGATCAGAGAGAAAGAGCGACTGGAGGAACGTGTTGCTCAGTTTGAGCCCACGTTGAATTTTAAAGAAAAACAAGAGGACGAAAGAGAGAAAACTAAACTTGACATAGAGGAGAGGAACAACTTACAGCTTCAGACCAACAGGGGGCTCCAGGATACCCAGAACCTCTGTGAGGAAGAAAAGAAGACTTCAGAGAATAAAACAGATCATTATATGAGAGTCCGAGAGCGATGGGAGGAAATTGTTGCTCAGCTGAGACAAGAAAACATTCAAAAGAAAAGGAGAAATAGAAAAAAAAGAAGACGACAAGAGAAACAGAGAGTCTGAACACTTTTACTACAGCGAGACACAATAAACACTATTAAATAAATAAAGATTTTGAATTTCAATCATGTCTAATGACTCTTCATCACAGAGAGCATTCAATGATGGTATTTTTTTTCTTGAAATCCACTTTAGTAAAGTCAGTGATGTTTGATTTCCTTAAAGAAAAGAAATTTGACAGAAACTGAAGTTGAGGTATTTTCTTGCAGCTTTAGTGCTTTGTTTAAATTAAATGTGGGGCAGAACCTGATTCACTTAAACATCTGTACTTGATAATTGAGCACATGAAGAAGAAATTCGGTGAGCGTAAGTAAAATGATCATGTAGAAGCTTAAATATGTGCTTCTTAATATCCATATGTGAATGAGGTGCTGTATTTACTTTTCTGACCCATAACTAACACATGGTGTATTTTATCAATCATGACTTAAGAGGAAAAAACATACATTTAGTCTCATCACACAGTTTAAAAGTTTCCCTCATCTCTTCGTAGACTGCAGGAAACTGTGACCCTCCTGCTCTTGTCCTGTCTCCTAAAACAGGAACCAAAAGCAGTTTCAAACCAAAGCATTTACTTCTTCAATTATAAATCATCATTCTTTTAGAATGTGTTTAATGTAGGGATTTTCTCACTTACCTTAGTTTTCTCCTCACATTTCCTGCTCTTCTCTCTGAGCTCTTTCTCCAGATGCTGCACTGAGTCTTGCATCGTGTCCACCTGCGACATCAACAGCTCGTATTTCTCCTCCTGGAAGTTCAACAAACAAAACTTGTTCACTTTTTTACTTTTACACACATTCAGACACTTCTGAGGAAATTCACACTAAAGGGAATTTTGATGAAGTAGAAACTGAGCACTTGACACCACAAAGACGATTTTATTGCATCTCATGTAAAAATTGCAGTAGCAGTTCTACAGAATTCACGTCTCAATGAGAGAAAAAGCTCAGCTTTAGTAACTCATCCTGCTGTTTTAATAAAAAGATTTCAATAAAAAGAGAATCTCAGCATCTCCAACTAGAAATACAATGTGGATTCTGTTCAGGTTCATACAGCAGGTGATGGAACTCATCATGTGCTGCTTAATGCAAGGATTTTCTCCCTTACCGCCATCATCATCCTGCACGCCCTGTTAGTCTGAAGAAGCTCTTCCTCTTTCTGCTGAGCTGAGGACTGCAGTAAGTCCATGTCTGATACCAGTTTGTAGATCTCTTTCTGTAGCTGAACACTGGACTCCATCACCTGCTCGTGTTTCTTCTCAGCTTCATCCAGAAGACCTGGAAGTTTAACGAGACATGTACACACACATTAAGACACTTTTAAGGACTCATTAGAACAATGTTTAGTGTATGAGAGAGGAAATGTCAATAAGAATTTGATTAAAAGCACACACACATGAAAATTCTTACCTGTAGCGCCTCCTTGTTGTGGGTTATAGATTCATACTGGGACTTCAGGACACTGTGAGCCTCGTTCTTGCTCACGCTCCTGAACCACAGCCATGAGGAAGAGGATGAAGGATTTAGTCATTAAGGATTTAGTCATTAATGTTCACATCCACAATGAGGCTCTACTAATATCACCTTCACCACCAGCTTGTGTGTTTAAACCTGAATAAATCCACTATTAAACCATTAAAAACATTTTAACAAGTTATCACAATTTATATTTGAGTAAATATTTGAACACTTTGTCTTTTCCTAACACTGTTTATCAGTTCATTTCTGCTGAACTGAAGCCATTTTTCTTTCCTCTCAGTTTAACAGCAGTTACTGAAGCACACAGAGGAACAACTCAGTCATACACTAGAACACATTTCACTACCACATTTATACCTGTTTTTACATCTTTATTATTTCCTAGAGTGTCCATTAACTGTATAAATGTAGATAAAAATACAGAAACAACATGAAAAGCGAAATACAATTATTTAGCAACATTAGCTAGGCTAACAAACCAGCTAGCTATAATTAGCTTCGAAAGTTTTCTTCCTCAGTCTAAATATCATATTTTTAGTGAACTATAAGTAAACTTATGTACTAATGTAACTTATGTAATCTTATTAACTTAAATATAGTTTTATTCATCTTTTAGTCAAAAAGTAGATGTTTCTAATAAACTAACAAACACAAAAGCAGCGCTAGCAAACCCGGCTAGCATGAGGCTAATGATGATGTCTCCTACACCATTAGCCGAAAGGTCCATTTCTGCTCACTGCAACATTTATGGAAATATTATCACTCTTTATTATCATTCTTTATTTATTTTAGACAAATGTATCCACTTTTTCCTGCAAGTCTGTGATCTTTATGCTAATGATCAGGAGTAAACACAAAATGAGGAACATCGCTTTTCCCCTCTTCACTCCGGTACCGATGATTAATAATAATAATTATTATAATAAATGATAAACTCTGTGTTTTAAAGAGAATACAATCCATAAAGCTAGGAAACTCACCGTTCCAGGTGTTGTACAGTTCGCTTCATCCCGGCAGAAGGTCTTTCCCGGCAGTACAAAAAGATTCGGTTAGGTGAGTTCGACTCCTTAGATTCAGTTCAAGTGACTCGGTTCGATCACTTCTATTCAAAACAATTAAGTTCAGGAGAGTCGGTTCACCGTTTCAGCTCGACCGAGTCTGAATCCATAGATAGTTCCAGATATTTCCTTTCAGCAGTCTCTCAAAACAAAAAAAAAAAAAAAAAAAAAACAGGTGATCAGAATGTTCCTACTCTGTTCCTGGGTTAGTTTCAGGGGTTCACCTCAGTCAGCTTCATCTGGTCATTTATGATTCTGCAACATTCATATAGTCACTCGGGTCTACTTCCGGTTTGTGTGTAATCTTCCCTCTGTAATCTGTACATGCGCAGAGTGTGTGTGTGTGTGTGGGCGTGTGTGTGGGCGTCTGGGTGTGACGTCACAGTAGGACACATGTATATAAGTCAGGTCATGCTTTTGTTTATCATTTGTGAATTTACTCATTCTAAGTAAGGAGACACAGAAATGGAGCTCTTTAGAAGATTTAGAGAATTTTTTCAACGCAGGAGACAGAAACAAAATAAACAGTTTGCTGAAAAGAAGGAGAAGCTAAAACACATGCAGAAAAAAGCAACAGATTTAAAAGCTTTAATTAATCTGATGATAGAGAAGAGCATAGAAGAACAAGAAGAGAACAACTTTCTGGTACAGATCGTGCAAGCGCAGGAGGCTACTTTGGCTTCTGAGCGAAAGCAGCGGTACCAAGACATAAACGAGAGAAACGGCACACACCTTCAGAACTGGGCGCGAAAACAAAAACAACTGGAGGAACGTATTGCTCAGCTTGAGGTCACTTTGGAACAGACCTCCATGAAGCTCCAGTCTTCCCTGAAAATCCACGATGATCTGCAGAAAACTGTAGCATTTGAGAGAGAGAGTTGGGCAAAAAAACGAAAGAAAGTGGAGGAACATGTTTCTCAGCTTAAGGTCACTTTGGAACAGACCACCATGGAGCTCCAGAATACTCAGAATCACTGTGAAACGCTCATCTAGAAACACCCGAGTGCTCGAGAGCAGATGAGAGAAGTGATGCAAGAAATTACACAACTATTAAAAGATGTAGTTGAATCTAGAGACCTGCACAGGACGTATTTTTCAGTCCCACTCCCTCAAAATGTTATTTTATCCAGCGTCTCACAAAAGCTGCTTCTTCCTGCTACTCTGCTTTTTATGTTTCACTTGTTCACTTTTTGAATATAATAATAATAAAAAAAAAGTAAATAAACATTTGTTTTGTTTTATTTAAATGTTCTGCAGTTATCTAATGGTAGGGGATTTGATGTTCTCCTGTATTCCATGCAGTCGGGCATCTCCTCCTCCTGCGCTCCCGTAGTGGAATGTGATGGTGAGACGCCGCTGATTACAAATTTAGAGTGAATTTTTATTTAATATTTGAGTTGGATTTTATAAGAAGGTGTTTATGAAACAACTATCACTCAGTACAAACCCAAATAACCTGCAGGATTTCATCTTCATGATCACAACACTTCAAACAAAACATCTACAGTACATACAGGATTCAGGGCCATTTTTCAATATTTATATGTTACGGTAATTTTGTATTATTTATATTAGGAGTCTTTAATGACTCTGTGCATATGTTTAAAAAAAATGACCATGTTACTGTGTGTACAATGATACTAATTGTGTTCATGTATTACAAACACTTTATTAGGAGCACCTATATATTCATATACACTGTGTGTGTGTGTGTGTGTGTGTGTGTGTGTGTGTGTGTGTGTGTGTGTGTGTGTGTGTGTGTGTGTGTGTGTGTGTGTGTGTGTGTGATTATTTGTACAAAGAGTTCCGTCTCATCACTTTCATTATTTTAGATCAAACATGTGCACTACTACTATCAGGTAAAATACAATGTCCTCGTAGGAAAAACACCAAAAACAAAGTGTCCAAAACTTACGACCCCAGGCTGAAATAGTCCACGAGAAACAAAACAGAGTAAGAACAGGAGCTTTGAGGGTTGGGATTTGGACTGTAGTTTATGTTAACAGTCTGCTACACTGACTCAGGACTACAGTTTGTATCTGATCATCACTTCACCTCAACATCATTTAGCTGTAATAAATGGACATTCAGTGAAACCCAGATGAGGACGGGTTCCCTCTTGAGTCTGGTTCCTCTTAAGGTTTCTTCCTTATGCCGTCTCGGGGAGTTTTTTCTCGCCGCAGTCGCCACCGGCTTGTTCATCAGAGACAAACTTACACATAAAGAACATCTTATTTATTTTTATCACCATATTATCTGTGTGAGAAATGCTCTATTTGTGCATAATATTATGTAATCTGCGAGAAAGAGAGAAAGGGGGGTGACGTCACAGGAGGAGCTCGGGGCGTGTTTGTGTGACATCACAGTAGGACACGTCTTTATAAGTCAGAACGTGTGTTTGTTTCTCATTTCTCATAGACGAAATCTAAGCAGATTGCTGAAAAGAAGGAGAAGCTGGAACACATGGAGAAAGTAGTAACAGAGTTTGATGCATTTATCAATCTGATGATGAAGAAAAGCGCAATAGAGAAAGAACAGAACAACATTCTGGTACAGATGGTGCAGGAGCTGGAGGCTACTTTAGCTTCTGAGCAAAGGCACCGGGAACCAGACATAAAAGAGAGAAACTCCACACACCTCCAGAGCTGGGTGAGAAAACAAAAACAACTAGAGGAACATGTTGCTCAGCTTGAGGCCACTTTGGAACAGAACACCATGAAGCTCGAACCTTTCCAGCATCACTTTGAGAAAGTGAAGAATAGTGTAGAGCATGAGAGAGATCATTTGATGAGAGACAGAGAACAACTGGAGGAACGTGTTGCTCAGCTGGAGGCCACTTTGTTAAATGAGACAAAAAGATGGGAGGACGAAAGAGAGAAGGCCAAAAGAGACATGGAGGAGATGAACACCTTACACCGCCAATCTACCAGAAAGCTCCAGGATTCCCTGAATCTCTGTATAGAAGAGAAGAAGAGAGCAGATCATGAGATTGATAATTTGATGAGATTTATAGTCAATAGTATGAAGCAGAGTGATTTTCTGTAGCTTGTAGATCGTCTCGTCTTTTGATCATTTTTATATCTACAGATTTAAAACTTTAAGGGTACATTTAGTGTGTTTGTGACCATTTTGCACGAGTTTTGCAAATGATTTTATTCTTCCAAAACCCACACAATCGAGTATTTCAACGACCGTATTCACCAAACAAATCTTACAAATCCAGCAGTGCCATCATGCAGCATTACACACGGGGGTCACCACAGCATTTATATGTTTACAGTAATTACACTGATCATTAACACTGTGATTCTGGTCGGTATATAAGGAAGTGCTGAATGTGTGATTAGAATCAGCAGTAATGAAGCAGTAATGAGCACAACATCTCTTATTCTTGAAGGCTGATTTATCAACAGTAATAAATGTGTCAGAAGAACAGACAGACAAGAGTTGAAGTTGTGGACGGGACAGAGGGTCATGAAGCGCCCATAAGAGAATTACATGCTACTTTTTAGAGAATAATGAGGAATGTGGGCGTTACACATGTAGCTGAAGAGGGTTTATCAAGACTGTGTTTGGACTGTGTTATTGGGAACCTCCATGGAACTGCCTGGATTTATTTTTACTGCATAAAGTCTAATACTTTAACACCACAATCCTGGATTCTGAACTTAGTTTCTTTCTTTACTTGGTATTTTAACTTTGTTATTGGATTTGTTGCTATTGATAATAAATCACAAGATCACAATAATCCCATTACATGTTTATGTGATTTTATTGTATCATGCAGTAATAATGCGCTTGTGCTGTGTTACACATTCTTCTTTTTCTTCCTCTTTTGGCTTCTCCCATAAGTCTCCATAACCCTCTGTCCTCTACATCTGCCTCTTTCACCCCAACCTCCTAAATGTTTTCCCTCACCACATCCATAAACCTCCTCCTTGGTCTTCCTCTTTTCCTCCCTCCTGGTGGCTCCATCCTCAGCATTCTCCTATTGATATACCCCATGTCCCTCCTCTGCACATGTCCAAACCATCTCAATCTCGCCTCCCTCACCTGGTCTCCAAAATGTCCTACATGCGCTGTCCCTCTAATAAACTGATTTCTGATCCTGTTCATCGTCGTCAATCCCAATGAAAATCTCAACATCTTCAGCTCTGCTACCTCCAGCTCCACCTCCTGTCTTTTACTCAATGCCACTGTCTCTAAACCATACAACATCTCAGGTCTCACCACAGTCCTATAAACTTTTCCTTTCACTCTCACAGATATTCTTCTATCACAAATCACTCCTGTCACTCTTCTCCACCCACTCCACCCTGCATGCACTCTTTCCTTCACTTCTCTAACACACTCTCCATTACTTTGCACTGTTGACCCCAGGTACCTGAACTCCTCCACCTTCTCCACCTTTTCTCCCTGCAACCGCGCCACTTCACTGCTCTCCTCTCATTCACACACATGTACTCTGTCTTACTCCTATCTCCTGTCTCCTGTATGAACTCGTCCTTCAACCTGTCTATCACCACTGCAAACAGGAAAGGGCTTAGAGCCGATCCTCGATGCAGTCTAACCATTACCTTAAACCAGTCTGTTGTTTCTACTGCACACTTCACTGCTGTCACACTGTCCTTATACATGTTCTGCACCACCCTCACAAACTTCTCTGACACACCAGACTTTCTCATACAATACCACAACTCCTCTCTCCACCCTGTCGACGCTTTCTCTAAATCCACAAACTCACAATGCAACTCCTTTCGACTTTCTCTATACTTCTCCATCAACATTCTCAAAGCAAATAATGCATCTATGGTGCTCTTCCTTGGCATGAAACCATACTGCTGCTCACAGATGGTCACCTATTCTCTCAGCCTGGCTTCCACTATTTCCTATAACTTTATGGTGTGACTGATCAACTTTATTCCCATGTAGTTATCCTTTTCACCTTCCTTAGTGTCCAACTTCTGTTACAGCTTTAACAGTCATCACATCTCCTTAACTCGCAGGAGGTCCTGGGTTCGACCCCCAGTGTAGCAATCATTGATCTTCATAAAGTGGATAAGATGATCTACTCTAAAAAGCTGGAAAATCAGTTTTCAGCCAACAAGCCTGCTTCACTGAAGAAAGGCCTGAGAGACATGGTGCAGTCATAAAAAGCTGGAGCTTAAAATGCTCAAAACAGTGGAGATAATTGTGGATTTTAGGTGAAACCCCCCTGCTCTCCCCCCACTAACCATCATGAACAGCAGTGGAGTCATTCAGGTTCCTGGGCACCACCATCTCTCAGGGCATGTAGTGTGACAATTGACAATTGACTCCATTGTTAAAAAGGCTTAACAGAGGATGTACTTCCTTCACCAGCTTAGAAAGTTCAACAGGAGTTGCTTTAATAACTGTCTGGTTCTGCTCAGCTGTAAAATCAGACATCAGAGGACTACAGAGGACAGTTTAGACGTCTGCAATGGTTATCGGTGTCCTCCTGCCCACTTTTCAAGAACTGTATACATCCAGAGTGAACAAAAAGGCTTTAAAAATTGTGTTAACCACTAAACAATGGAACTACAAATGGAACAATGGAGCACATGGGACTCAGCTTTTGTCTCTCCTTACAGTTTTATGGCCACGCTATGGTTTAAAAGAAGAAGAAACACACACTTACATAATATTTGTTTTATACATGATTCCACTGGGAGTCAAACCCAGAACCTCCTGCATGTAAAACAGAAGTGATGAATCACTACATGGAACATTTTTTTTTGCATTAAGTGCATTAAGATGCTGGAGATTTATCACTCGGTGGTCATGAGCCTACTGTGTGTGGTCTTCTGAGGAAGCAGCATTTTACTCAGTAATGTCAGCAGCAGTAATAAACTCATTTGCATGGCTAAAACTATTATTGGGCAAAACCTGGGAACATTTGAGTCAGTGAGTTTTCTAAGTTTAATTCATATTTTTCCACTGAGATTTTGAGAATGATGTTTATCTTTATGTACATTAGACATAATCTTTTTTGACAACAGGTTCCGTAGTGTACTGGTCATCATGTCTGCTTTACATGCAGAAGGTGCTGGGTTCGAACCCCAGTGGAGCCATCCCCTTGAGTTTCTGATTCTACTTTTGGAATGCTTTTTGTCCAATGCTGTTACAAGCACAATGCAGAAAAATGTCAACCTGTTTTTATTTGCAGAATTGAGTAAAAGTTTTATGGAATATCTTAACTTTCTTAACATAACTGGTCACAAAAACATAAATTTCATTCACCAGCTGCATGGTTCCACTGGGGGTTGAACCCAGGACCTTCTGGGTGTGTAAAGCAGATGTGATGACCACTACATTATGGAACCACACAGTCAACTAAACAGCATTAATGAGCAGAAATAACGATTCAGGCAAAATAATTTCCAGCTTGCAACTATACAGTTTTGGGAAACTTCTTCCCAATGTACCCTCAGCTTTCTGATCTCAGTTGACAGGATCACAAGTTATTTTCAAATTTTATAGTACATGATTAATTCATTAATATGAGGAAGATTAATCCTCATCATTGATCCTCATAGAGTGTCTAAGAGGAGCTACTCTAAAAAGCTGTAAAATCAGTTTTTAGCCAACGACCCTGCTTCAGTGAAGAAAGACCTGAGAGACATGGTGCAGTCATAAAAACCTGGAGCTTAACACGCTCAAAACAGTGGAGCTGATTGTGACATTTGAGTCAGTGAATTTTCTAAGTTTAATTTATATTTTTCCAGTTAGATTTTGAGAGATATGTTTCTATTTATGCACATTGGACATCAACCTTCTCAGCAGCAGGTTCCATAGTGTAGCGGTCATCACGTCTGCTTTACACGCAGAAGGTCCTGGGTTCGAGCCCCAGTGGAGCCATGCCCTTGAGTCTCTGATTATAATGTTGGATTGCTTTTCCTCCATTTCTGTTTCAACCACAATGCAGAAACATGCAAAACTGTTTATTTATTTCCAGGTTTGAGTAACAATTTGTGAGTCATATATAAACCTCACTCATGTTTGCAACCTGCATGGTTCCACTGGAAGGACCTTCTGTGTGTAAAGCAGATGTGATGACCACTACCCTATGGATCCACACAATCATCTGCACAGCATAAATGAGCAGAAATAATGATTCAGGCAATATGTTTTCCAGAGTGCAACTATACAGTTTTGGGAAACTTGTTCCCAATGTACCCTCAGCTTTCTGTTCTCGGTTGAGAGGAATACAAGTGCTTTTCTAATACTGTATGAGAGTGTGTGATCTGGAGTCTGTGCAGCGGCTGCTGTTCTCACTCTATTTATTCCAGCTCTTTTTTAAAGTCGTGTTACATCCTCGATGACTTCAAACTTTACTCTTTACACTATTAATACAATTCTAAAATGAATTGTATTGATTTGTATGAATCATCTTGTACGAATTGTATGAATGAAGAATATTAATACATTTTATTCACTCTATGGTGCTCGGTGGTCAGGGATAAAACACACAGCACACATTATGACGCGTCCACTGCAAAAAATATCCGTCAAAATAAAGAAATAAAAGCATGATTTAAGAAGAAACTCTACAGACTAGAAACAAGTCAAATGATTTGCCAGTGCAGTAAAATAATTACACTTGGTAAGATTTCTTGAAATAAGAAGTGATTAAAGCGATGCTGCAGCACTCGTGTGTCTGTTTTCTGAAGCAGCTTCTGCACCTGACGCACAGCACGAGGACTCGACTTCTTTGATGGACCCTTGTGAGGTCTGTTTCAGGATGTTACTGATCTTCTTATCGCCTCGGCATCATGGTGGAGTCTCCTGTCATCAGAGAGTCTTTACCATGAGGTGCAGTGTAGAACATCCAGTGGTCAGTATGAGAGAATTGAATAACAGAATAACATTGGATTTTTTTTTCCATTTGATGAATTTTAAGTTCATTCATTTTTTCATTCATGTATTTTTGCTCTTGTTGTGAAGTGAAGTTTGTGTCATTGCTGCTACACTGTGCATCTGAACGATCACGACTCAAATCTCACAATAAACTTTAGGGTTTTATCACATTTTCTACTTTCATTCATCTGATTGTCTCCCCAGTGTCCAACTGCTCCATGGCTTTGTGTATCAGTCACCTCACAACTATAGCAAAGAGTTTTTATTATTGAGCGAGTAAATTCCAAGTGATTCAGTGCTTATGCTCAGAGACTGACCTGATTTTTTTCAACTACTGCTGAATGTTTGTTTACATTCACAATATTCAATATTATATGCACATTATATTCCACATGGATCGTGCAGTACAGTGTACAAGTTGTTAATAACATTCTTGTGTATGTTTCTATTTTCTTTATAGTGATTAATCTGTAGGATAAATCATATAAATGTGGAAATCTTCATATAATAATCATAAAAATTTATAATTTTAGAATATAAAAGTATGTTTAAATGTAGACCTTTAGGTACTAAAGCACCCTATTGCAATAAAGTATTATTATTATTATTATTATTATTATTATTATTATTATTATTATTATTATTATTATTATTATTATTATTATTAATATTATAATGACAAACTGTGTTTATAAAATGAACATGAAATAAGGCTGTAATACTGCACTGTATTTAACTGTCTGAACCAGATTTATTCTAGTTTTAAACATATTGATAGTCATTTTATTTATTTTTGTTGTATTTTGATGTTTTCAATTTCATTTCAGTAAATTATGACTTTATGTTTTTAATTTATTACCCAGTAAAAGCCTTGATATTTATAAATGTGTATTTAAAACACAGATATTTAAAAAAGAATAATACATCAAAAGATCTAATATCTACCAAACTACAAAATCACTCAGTGTTGAATTGAGGTTTTGGACATTTATTCCAGCTCATAAATCCTATAAAACATGCAGCATTAAACATGAACTTCCAGCAGATGAACATCTCATAATACTGTCTGGAAGTGAGAAATGTACAGGTTGTTTTACTCCATACACATGAACTTACTTTGATCAGAAACACAATCATACTCCAAATCAATTAATCAATAAAGTCAATAAAAGAATCCCAAACTGCTGTGTGTCTTGTCCTCGCTATTAATGACGTCATTAGAGCTCCACTACTTCTAATTACCTGCTGTGACAGTGAGCTCTAATACACATCACACTGCCACCTACTGGTCATTTATGATTCTGCAACATTCATAGAGTCACTCCGGTCAACTTCCGGTTCTCAACTCGGATTCACTCGCTTTATACACAGTTTACAGCCGTTTTATCTTATTTATGACTGTAATATCGCTCTTCTCTCAGGAACAACAGAAAAGCTGTGAAGACATGATATTTTATCCGCTCTTTACCTCTGTAATGTGCGCATGCGCATAGTGTCAGGTAAAGAGACCGGGTTACGTCACAGACGGAGGGCGGGCATCTCCTGTGACGTCACAGTAAGGCAACGTCTATAATTGGGAATGCGTCTCTGTTTCTCTCATTTCCAAGGTTTTTGCTTGTGAGTAAAGAGGCATAAACATGGAGCTCTTCAGAAGGTTGAGAGATTTTTCAAAGCAGAAGAACAAAAGAAAACTAAGCAGATTGCTGAAATGAAGGAGAAGCTGGAACACATGGAGAAAGTAGTGAAAGACTTGGATGCATTTTCTTCTAATGATAGAGAAGATAACAGAAGAGAAAGAAGAGAAAGCCATTCTGCTACAGACGGTGCAAAAGCTGGAGGCTACTTTGGCTTCTGAGCGAAAGCAGCAGGAACAGGACATAACTGAGAGAAGCCAGAGCTGGGCGAGAGAACAAAAACAACTGGAGGAACGTGTTGCTCAGCTTGAGGTCACTTTGGAACAGACCACCATGGAGCTCCAGTCTTCCTGAAAATCCATAAGGAACTGGAGAAAACTGTAGACTGTGAGAGAGAGAGCTGGACAAGAGAACAAAAGAAAGTGGAGGAACACGTTGCTCAGCTTGAGGCCACTTTGAAACAGACCACCATGGAGCTCCAGTCTTCCTGAAAATCCATAAGGAACTGGAGAAAACTGTGGACTGTGAGAGAGAGCTGGACGAGAGAGCAAAAGAAAGTGGAGGAACACGTTGCTCAGCTTGAGGTCACTTTGGAACAGACCAACATGGAGCTCCAGGATACTCAGAATCACTGTGAGAAAATAAAAAATAGTGCAGAGCAGGAGAGAGATCATTTGATCAGAGAGAAAGAGCGACTGGAGGAACGTGTTGCTCAGTTTGAGCCCACGTTGGATTTTGAGGAAAACAAGAGGACGAAGAGAGAAAACTAAACTTGACATAGAGGAGAGGAACAACTTACAGCTTCAGACCAACAGGGGGCTCCAGGATACCCAGAATCTCTGTGAGGAAGAAAAGAAGACTTCAGAGAATAAAACAGATCATTATATGAGAGTCCGAGAGCGATGGGAGGAAATTGTTGCTCAGCTGAGACAAGAAAACATTCAAAAGAAAAGGAGAAATAGAAAAAAAAGAAGACGACAAGAGAAACAGAGAGTCTGAACACTTTTACTACAGCGAGACACAATAAACACTATTAAATAAATAAAGATTTTGAATTTCAATCATGTCTAATGTCTCTTCATCACAGAGAGCATTCAATGATGGTATTTTTTTTCTTGAAATCCACTTTAGTAAAGTCAGTGATGTTTGATGTCCTTAAAGAAAAGGAATTTGACAGAAACTGAAGTTGAGGTATTTTCTTGCAGCTTTAGTGCTTTGTTCATTTTGTCCACTGTAGTCCACTGAAAAGCAAAGTTTAAAACTGTGTGCTCATGTGTGTATCAGTGTTCTGATTTAATCAACTGAATAGTCCGTGTAGGTCACAAGAGTGTGTGTGTGTGTGTGTGTGTGTGTGTGTGTGTGTGTGTGTGTGTGTGATGTAAAGTGTTTGAGTAAATGTACTGTTACTGTACTTGAGTAACTATAAGTGACTTCCTGTCTGATGAACTGTTCTGTATTGGTCCTGTTTACTTCAATAGTAAGGAATGTAGACCTGAGATCCTGATTATTGGTCTTTTATTACCCATAAGGCAGTGGTTTTTAACCTTTTTTGAGGCGTGACTCATTGTTTACATGAAGAAAACACAGTGCATGTAGGGGTACGGCCATGGGCGTAAATTTCATTTAACAGTAGGGGGGACAATAAATATAAAATTTCTCATGAGCAATTTTTGAAGGGGGACACAAATAATACAGTCAAATTGTACTTACAGTATAAAGACACGGTGTCCCCACAGTGAAAAACTTTGTTTCTATCATTATTATTGTAGCATGGAGACTGCGTCAATTACAATGGTAATTCAAAGCTCTTTACATAAATAAAGTAAAACTATCATAAAAAATAATCACAACAATAAAAACAAGGAATTAAAAAAAGGGTTTAACATTTTATTTACAAATTAAAACATTTAAGAACAGAATAGAAACTGATTATAAAAATACAGTGTGGTCAGTTGGGATGTAGCACAGTGATCATTTAGTAAATGCACAGATAAACAATATGCTAATTGTGTGTTAATGTAAACATTATACCAAGTCGTCCCAAATAAAACACTGCATGTGAAACGGCTTTGGTGTGTTAGTGTCAGTGCACTATGCTACAAGCTATTGTAAACAAGCTAACGTTCACTAGATAAGTGATATTTTAATCTCTAATAGAGCAGATTCATGGAAAATTACATCCGAAATCAGCATTTTTGCCGCAACTAATTTATGAATGAGTCTGCATCAACTACATTAAAGAGAATCGCTTTATTTAAGGTGAATAAAATCCTTTAGTTAATGGAGTTGAACATTAATTGAGGCGCAGACACACACCTGACTCGTGTGTGTAGAGAAGGTGAGATGAACTGGGAAAGCAGGCAGTGGGTCAAACCACTGTGAGGAAGGAGAGGGGGGAACTCAACTGTTTCTAAATGCAGTTTTGCGTTGTGTTTATTTTACTTAAACAATTATTTTAGGTATACATACATATATTTTTCATATAATAGATAATACATATAATAGAGAGTGCGATTTAAAAAAAAAATGTTTTGGGGGATTCAGGATTTACCCCCGTGGGTGGTCAGAATGTTCCTACTCTGTTCCTGGGTTAGTTTCAGGGGTTCACCTCAGTCAGCTTCATCTGGTCATTTATGATTCTACAACATTCATATAGTCACTCGGGTCAACTTCCGGATTGTGCGTAATCTTCCCTCTGTAATCTGTACATGCGCAGTGTGTGTGTGTGTGTGTGTGTGTGTGTGTGTGTGTGTGTGTGTGTGTGTGTGTGTGTGAGAGAGAGAGATAAAAAGAAAGAGAGAGAGAGATAAAAAGAGAGAGAGAGAGAAATAAAGTGAGTGCCATGATGATGTCACAGGCAGAGGGCGGGGCATCTAGGTGTGATGTCACAGTGTGACACGTCTATATAATTCAAAGCGTGCTTTTGTTTCTCATTTGTGAATTTAACAAGTGTAAGTAAAGAGACACTAAAATTGACAACCACCAAACAAACAAACAGCAGCAAGAAGCAGCAGCGATTAGCAGCAACTAAAAAAACATTACAAATCCTCTTCTATTGAACATTTCTTCATACAGGTACCTGGTAAGTCGTCTAAATAATTATGGCAGAATATTGTAGATTATTTAGTAGAAGACTCGAAAAGTACAAAGTCATTATTTAGCGACATTAGCATGGGTAACTAGCCGGCTAGCTAAGATTAGCTTTTATAGTTTAACTTTTTATATTAATCCAACAAATGTACCTAATAATTAGTATAGAATCTATTAGATACAATGAAGTAGCTTAATTTAACCTATTTATCCCATATTTTAATCAAACTCATGTAACCTGTTTACTCCAAGTATAATTAACATAATATACTAATAAATAGAGTAGAATAGGGTCAGACTGGGACTACAATTTTAATAATCCTTGCAGCCGTGGCATGTTTTATCTGTTGTGGAATTCCTTGTCATTGTTTAGAGAATACGTACAACTCCCAGTGTATAAAATTACAGGTGAAGAGTCTTCTACAGAAAACATCTCCACAGATATGGATCAAAACATCTATGTGGATTTGGATGGAGGGATTATGGCCCTAGTCAATGAGAAAAAATGACTGTAACAAACGTTTCCTTATAACTAAAAGCACTAAACCCTTTCTATGCTTTAATTCTGATCCTTTGATTATATCGTATATAAATCATGTTGTTGTTGTGTGTATTTTATGCTGTGTGCAGGAACATGGCAGCTGGTGAACAAAGGTGGCCTTTGCAAGGTATGCGTCTGCATCAACACACGTGTGCGCACATCAAAGCATGTGCTGAGGGGTATCGCTTCGACTTTGACACCTTTAGAGCTCCCTGCAATGCTTGTTATTTACTTGTTCTTCAAAAGCACTGCCTGTGGTGCCTGGAGCAGCCCACCTGTCCTTTAGGTAAACAGTGCCATAATTTACCCCGTAAATGGTTCAGGTTTCCACCAAAAAAGGACGAATTCGTTTGGAAAAATGATGCGGACCCGTTCAGACCGGTGATGGACATTCTGCACCACGCTGACATGTTCTCCCAAATGGAATGTGGCTAGATTCCATCCAGAACTCTGTCTATGATCTTCCTGCAGGACTTCAGCTGATCACCCGTATCTTTCATGTGCGTAGGGCTATTACCCTTGTCCAATCGTTTCGAGTTCCTGCCAGCTCGCTGGTTGCTCCGAGAACTCACAGTTTTCTCTTCACAGACTTCGTCATGCAAAGCACCTTTGTAACGTACTACACCATCACCTTCTGTGGCTATGTTCTATGGACAACTGAACCAGCGAAACATCGTGATTGGAATTGTCGTCCTATCCTTTGTCGCAAATGTCACACAATCGGAACAGACTCAATGGTATTCTCATCGAGTCTTCACGGTGTTGATTTGAGGATTCACAGTGCGGTGTGGTCTGCACTGAAGTCTCACAGTTCTATATCTGCTCTTTTGCCGGACTGGATCAGAAGACTATCACCCATTCCAGTAAAAAAAAAGGCAAGTGAGTCTGGACATCAAGGACAGGAACTGAAAGCTAAACCTCTCCATGTCCAATAATAATTAATAAAATCAATAAAAATCTAAAATATGAAATCACTTGTTTATTGAAGTGTTCGACATCATTTAAATCCTGATTCTAAATCAGTGTTTCTCAACTGGAGGATGCTTTTAAACTAAATAATTAAAATCCACATGATAAACTTTTGGGAAAATGTGACAAAAGTAAAATTGCACAATTTTTAAAAGATGAAGTTAAACCATGATTTTTGTCTTTCTTTTAAACACCGTATGACCTCCTCATGGATTCTTGCATCTTGTTTATATCCCTCTTGTGGGGCAGGGGGCTGTGGCTCGGGGTCATAATGCTGAGGGTGGGGGAGGTCAGGAGGAAGAGGGAAACTGGTCCTCAGTGCCACATTGTGCAAAACACCACACACCATTTCCCACTAGAAACAACCTGTTGTCATTAACCCCAGAGTGGTGAGGACCTGTATTTGGACGGGGATGGCATAGTTCTGGCGTGTTGCCCTCTGTAGTACTGGACCCAATTCAGCACATAGATCCAGGAGCTGTAGGTATCTAAATCAGCTTATTATCCAGTCATCATCATGGGCCAGGAAATCATCATGGTCCCTGGAGACTCTTTCTCTCCTTAATCTTCCATTGGTGTAATCCTCCAGCAGTGCCATCATGCAGCATTACACACGGGGGTCACCACAGCATTTATGATTTATTCCAGCTCATTATGGAAAGATAAAATAAACTGATATTTGGTCCTGTGCCATGAACATAAAAGCAATAATAGCTACAGAAAAGCTCCTGCTTCCCTCTGTAGCAGGTATTTAAATCCCATTTAAAATGCTTTCAGTGATTCTACATTCTGTTTATATGAAGTGTTTTAACAGTTTGCATGTTTATTTGCTGGATGGAGCATTTAAGTGCATTTTAGGTGAATTTATGAACCACATCTGGCTGGAAAAGACAAGTGTCCAAATACTTTTGACCACACAGTGTGTATCAGCTAAAAAGCAGCAGCTTCAGATCAGTCGCGTTTCCACTGGGATTCAACTCTGAAAAGATCACTTTTGATTTTTATTATATGAAATATTTTATATGATATATTTGATATTATTTGTTTGGACTTTTCTTTCCTCAGCATCACTTTGATTTTCCTCCTGTAGCTCCGAGAGACGGCGTGTTCCAGGTGGAGGATGAAGACCCTCTGCTGGGATGAAGCGATTTGTACGACCCCTGGAACGGTGAGTTTCCGAGCTTTATGGATTTTATTTTCTTTAAAACACAGAGTTTATCATTTATTATTATTATTATTATTATTATTATTTAGAAACAAATCACCCATAAAATCCCCAAACAGGCGGAAAGGTGATCAGGACCATCGGTACGGGAGTGAAGAGGGGAAAAGCGATGTTCCTCATTTTGTGTTTACTCCTGATCATTAGCATAAAGATCACAGACTTGCCGGAAAAAGTGGATACATTTGTCTAAAATAAATAAAGAATGATAATAAAGAGTGATAATATTTCCATAAATGTTGCAGTGAGCAGAAATGGACCTTTCGGCTAATAGTGTAGGAGACATTATCATTAGCCTCATGCTAGCCGGGTTTGCTAGCGCTGCTTTTGTGTTTGTTGGTTTATTAGAAATGTCTACTTTTTGACTAAAAGTCGAATAAATAAATAAATAAAATAAAGTTTACTTATGGTTCACTAAAAATCTGGTAGTTAGACTGAGGAAGAAAACTATAGAAGCAAGAATAGCTAGCTGTCTAGTTAGCCTAGCTAATGTTGGTAAATAATTGTATTTCGCTTTTCATGTCCTTTTCTGTATTTTGATCTACATTTATACAGTGAATGGACACTGTAGAAAATAATAAAGATGTAAAAACAGGTATAAATGTGGTAGTGAAATGTGTCCTATTGTATGACTGAGTTGTTCCTCTGTGTGCTTCAGTAACTGCTGTTAAACTGAGAGGAAAGAAAAACCCCAGGCCTCCTCACCTCACCTACATCACTACCTGACTGTTAGATTTTTATCATGCCCAAACGAAACTTAATTCTTGTAGAGGTTTTCCATACGATCTGCGATACCCGTAGTGCCTTTCTGATCAGGGAAGAATCACACCGCACACAGCAAATGCTTCCTCTTCAGTTTATTGCAGGCGGCAGAACGTTTATATACACATACAAAGAAAAGAAACCTGACCTAGTTGTTTCCTGTTTAGACAAGAGGATATACTAGCTGGCGATGTGTGAGTCCAGATAAGGACTCCCTGTTTACCTTAAAGACTAACATCGTAAATATTCTATAGACACTGAGCAGACAAAGGAATGTGTGTGAAACAGTGTGAAAACCATCTTAACACTAACACTGACTTTACTAACACTCTTGTTCTGATGATGAAATGTCCACAAGCAGACTCCAAAATCTAGTAAAACATCTTCCCAGAAGAGTGGAGGCAAATATCAGCACAAATTGGGACTAAATGTAGAATGTGATGCTCAAAAAGCACATACCGTACTTATGACCAGGTGTCCGCGAAGTTTTGGCAAAATAATGTATATATACCGTAAATAGATAGATAGATAGATAGATAGATAGATAGATAGATAGATAGATAGATAGATAGATAGATAGATAGAACTACATATTTTCCTTCAATAAGTCTGGAAATGCAGCCATTACGCTCTCACACAGTCGTTACTCTCTTTATGTCCTCATTTTCAGTCCTAACTATAATGATGTTTATGACAAAACTGGCATGAAGAAACGTGTTCACATGTCACATTTTCATCTTCAAATTGTATCTCGGGTGGTGATGCCACTAATTCATGCTGTGATTTTGCCAAGGTGTTAATGATCAGTGTAATTACTGTAAACATATAAATGCTGTGGTGACCCCCGTGTGTAATGCTGCATGATGTCACTGCTGGATTTGTAAGATTTGATTGGTGAATACGGTTGCGGTCGTTGAAATACTCGATTGTGTGGGTTTTGGAAGAATTAAATCATTCGCGAGTCTCCTGCAAAATGGTCTTAAGTTTTTTTTTAAATAATAAAAATGACTAAAAACACTACTAGACTACTAGAGCACACTGAGGCAAAATGTCTGAAGCTCAAGACAGAGGAGAATCGCTGAGTGCTACAGAAATTACTTCATTATTAAAGAAAGGAACATACAAGTGAAAACCTTGGCCTGTTTTTTTTTTTTTTTATATTATTTTAGTTGATGTTCCAGGCTCTGAAAAGTTTTTTATTCATGTCCATTTTTATTATTTACACAAAAAGTAAACATTTAAATAAAACAAAACGTCTGTTTATTTATTTTTATTTTTTAATTATTATATTCAAAAAGTGAACAAGGGTGACTGTTAGATATTTATCATGCCCAAATGAAACTTTTTCCATACGATCTGTGATGCCCGTAGTGCCTTTCTGAATTCAGGGAAGAATCACACCGCACACACCAAATGGTCTTCTTCGGTTTATTGCAGGCGGCAGAACGTTTATATACACATACAAAGAAAAGAAACCTGACCTAGTTGTTTCCTGTTTAGACAAGAGGATATACTAGCTGGCGATGTGTGAGTCCAGATAAGGACTCCCTGTTTACCTTACAGACTAACATCGTAAATATTCTATAGACACTGAACAGACAAAGAAATGTGTGTGAGATAGTGTGAGAATCATCTTAACACTAACAATGGCCACTTTAAATCATTTATGATTCAGCATCACACACCAAAACATAGGATGTTCATCCCGGGAACAGAACCGGTGACATAAACTGCAAATGAAAAGATAAAGACGAACAAAACATTCAGATTCCATTTAATCCTTTCCCTACATGCATATAATCCTTCATCATCACCACTCTTACCATCGTCATCAAACATTGCAACATACAAAGTATAATTCCAATATGTCTATTAGCAGTATTATAAGGTATACATAACAGTTTCTTCTCACTGAATAATGTATTTAAAGAGAATAATGAAAAATTCGGAGTCTAGTTACAACTATGCACATATAGTTATAGAATTTAGACCTAGAGCAGGTATCAGGGTGAGCTAAACTAAACAGTCAAGTGAGTCAGATCTTCACCCCGGAGGTGGCCCCCTTTCTACTATAAAGAAAGGATCTTTCCGTGGGCTCTTAACTGTTTCAGCCCTGAATACTCACTTAGGTAGGCTTCTTAGGCCAACAGACCAATTAGTGCATAGAATAAGTGGGTGCTGTTTTGATCCTGCTTGCGTGTATCCACTGTGGCTGATAATCAGTCAGAACTCCAGTTCTGGTTACAGCTAGAACAGTCACTGGACCCAGATACTTCGGCTCACAGACCTTGGTAGGCTTCAGACTTCTTATCAGGACCTGCTGATTAGGCACAAAAGGGTGTGTTGGCTTATCTGTGGGCAGAGGAAGAGTTAGTGAGACATCAGCACTGATAGAATTACCTAAAGAAGAAGTGCCAGTGCATCCGCTGACCCATGGGGTCGGGAAAGGTTAGAACATAAAACTTTTAAAGGGTTAGTTTTGTTGAAGATGGGGTCATTCTCATTTCTGTGAGTACTACCGGGAGAACAACAGTCCAATTTCGGCCTGTTTCAATGCAGGCTTTAGTAACACGTTTCTTAATGGTTCTGTTTGTTCTCTCTACCACTCCAGCTGACTGTGGGTGATAGGGATTATTAAAATAACAGTCACTTGCTAAGCTTTTAGCCAAAAGTTGTGTTACCTTCGAAGCAAAAGGTGTGCCGTTATCACTTTTATTCACACTAGGAATACCAAACCTAGAGATGATCTCTTTTGTTAATATTTTGACAACCGTTTTAGCATTCTCTGTCGCACATGCAAATGCTTCTGGCCACTTACTGAATCTGTCAACTATAACCAACATGTATCTCAAATTTCCTACAGGTTGCATATGTGTAACTATGGCCACTTTGGCAGGTTAAACAGCTTTTAAAAGTCGCCTATAAGATTAAAATGTGCTATGGGCTTTCCATCAGCTGTTTTAAAGTCTTTTTGCTTCCATGTGGCAAAATCATGCACAACACCATAAGCATACTTAGAATCAGTGTATATAGTCACTACTTTACCTTCAGACTACTGACATGCTCTTGTAAGTGCGACCAACTCTGCAGCTTGTGCTGATGTGTATGGTAATGATTTAGCTTCAACTATTACATCAGGTAATCTTACAACCGCATATCCACATAAATACACACCATCAGAAGGTTTTGAACATGAACATCTACATATAGACAATCCCCCTCTTCCAGGGCCGTATCTAAAAGATCGGGCCTACAAGAGGTCTCTTTTTCAATGTGTTTAAGGCAATCATGTGTGTCGTCAAAACCATCTAAGTCAATATCGTGTAGCAGATCACGCAGAGCTACTACAGCTGAATGCGGCTGAGAAGAGGCTTAATAGTTACGTTTTCCGTCGCCAAGAGCGTGGTCTCATAACCAGATCTACGTTGTGCTGTCATATGTTGTGTAAAATAGCTGTTACCTGATGTGAGGTGTACAGTATCAAAGGATGTGACAGCACCGTTTTCTCAGCATCCCGGACCATCAGAGCCGCAGCAGCCACTGCACGCAAGCACGAGGGCAACCCTTGTGCTATGTTGTCTAAAGATTTGGAAAGATACGCAACAGGGCGATATCTGTCACCGTGTTCCTGGGCTAGGATCCCCGCAGCCGTACCACCACGTTCGTGCACATATAGGTGAAAAGGGTTAGCATAATTCGGCTGACGAGTCAACAAAACCCTGAGGAAGACGTGTCCAGGTGAATTGACGTCCCCTATAGGTAAATGTGAAAAGCGGCTGCGTCTCTGAGGCCAAAGGGACACAGAAAAAAGCAGAACAAAGATCAATCACAGTAAAAAATCTGTGAGTCTCTGGTATAGAGTTAACAATGGTAGCTACATCGGGCACCAAAGGAGCTAACGGAATAACTAATTTATTAATCTCACGTAAATCTTGTGTTAACCTCCAGCATTTTTTATCTGCCTTCAAGACAGGATTAATCGGTGTGTTATACGGTGAATGTGTCTCGTTCAAAACATCTTGTGACAATAAATTGTCAATAACTGGAGCAATGCCAACATTCTTCTCTTTCGACAATGGATATTGTTTAACAAAAATCGGATGGTGTGTTTTCATGAGTGCATGATACGGCTTTACCTGGATTAAACCTGCCTCATCTTTGTGAGAGGCCCATAATTTAGGGTTAACTTCACCTAAATTTGGTTCATCAGGCAGGACCTCTGTACTACCTTGGAAAAAATCTTCCGGATGTGGCTGTGGCTCGGTTGAGAGCATAAGGACAGAAGGAAAAGACAGTGAAACATTGGTTTCAAAAAACAGAATTTCCATTCCCATTTTGTGCATCATATCTCTTCCTAAAAGGTTTAAAGGCGAGTTTGGAATTATTGTAAAGCTATGATAAAAATTAGTACCAGTCGGTGTCACTACAGGCAAAAGGTGAGTTACAGGACATGAAATTGGAAATCTATCTATTCCCTAAAAGATGAACTTCCCCTTTTTCCTCCTCCTTGAGTTTTGTGCTGAGTCTGGAATGCACCACTTCCTGTTGCAGTGCAGAGCATAATGGGTTAACTTAACCTGGAGCATAGCAGAAACCTCTAGCAGCATCTAAATCTCTAGGAAAAAGTATCTAGATGTAATACAATTTCACTCCATAATGCCAAATGATCTAAATAAGGATTAGTTCAATAACCGGCACAATTCCTATACATAAAATCTTTGGGACTTTCTTCCAGCAATAAGCGAGAAATGTCATGACCCATCTTCTTTACATAGAACAAAGAACAGACACACAACACTTAATACACAGACAATACACACAACACATAACACTCAGACAATACAGCTGCGCAAGGCACCAGGGGGATCGCAGTCTTCAAACAAAAATGTAATCCAGTCTCTCCAATTGGATCATAAGTTAGGAGAAAAAAATAGACTATAAAGCCAAAACAAGATTGAAGTCTTTTTGAAAAATTTTAAAGTCTTTTCAAAATGTCTGTTTTTCTTTAGTTCCTTTTCACTTTTCTCTCACTGTTGTTTTTTTTGTTTTTTTTAACAATAAATTTTTCATTTATCTATTTTTTTTCGGGCATATAAATGATCGTGGATTCTTTTGGATACTTCAGACAGTATCGCCTATATTAGACAGACCGTAAAAAACGTCTTCTAATCTTGCATCTTACATCTAAGGTGAGGAAACCAATGTCGCGACGAAATCATCCCTCCAAAGGAAATTATCATTAATTAAACAATTAATGCATAACCAAGACACGAACACATATGCAGCCCTATTGGCTGGCATACGGGACAATCCCCACAAACAAGGAAGTATCTTAAAAAACTCACCTTGATGCGTGATTTCCCTTTTTGGATATTGCCGAAAGTCTCGCTTCTGACACCAAAACTGTTAGATTTTTATCATGCCCAAACGAAACTTAATTCTTGGAGAGGTTTTCCATACGATCTGCGATGCCCGTAGGCCTTTCTGAATTCAGGGAAGAATCACACTGCACACAGCAAATGCTTCCTCTTCTGTTTATTGCAGGCAGCAGAGCATATTTATACACATACAGAGAAAAGAAACCTGACCTAGTTGTTTCCTGTTTAGACAAGAGGATATACTAGCTGGCGATGTGTGAGTCCAGATAAGACTCCCTGTTTACCTTACAGACTAACATCGTAAATATTCTATAGACACTGATCAGGCAAAGGAATGTGTGTGAAACAGTGTAAAAACCATCTTAACACTAACAAGCACCCACTTATTCTATGCACTAATTGGTCTGTTGGCCTAAGAAGCCTACCTAAGTGAGTATTCAGGGCTGAAACAGTTGAGAGCCCACGGAAAGATCCTTTCTTTATAGTAGAAAGGGGGCCACCTCCGGGGTGAAGATCTGACTCACTTGACTGTTTAGTTTAGCTCACCCTGATACCTGCTCTAGGTCTAAATTCTATAACTATATGTGCATAGTTGTAACTAGACTCCGATTTTTTCTTATTCTCTTTGAACACATTATTCAGTGAGAAGAAACTGTTCTGTATACCTTATAATACTGCTAATAGACATACTGAACAAGCACTGAGAAATAATTGGTTTATGATGTCTTGGAGAACGTGAAACAACTGCTGAACAAAGTATTTTTGAGAAGATTAAGAGTTTGTTTACGAGTGTTGAACACTATTTTGTTCTAGGAATGATTCTTGTATTGATTGTTGGAGTTGTACTTTGTATGTTGCCATGTTTGATGACGATGGTAAGACAGGCCATAAAGGCCTCGATTGAAGTGGTGATGATGAAGGATTATATGCATGTCGGGAAAGAATGAAATGGAATCTGTATGTTTTTGTTTGTCTTTATCCTTTCATTTGCAGTTTGTGTCACCGGTTCTGTTCCCAGGATGAACATCCTATGTTTCGGTGTGTGATGCTAAATAATAAATAATTTAAAGTGGCCATTGTTAGTGTTAAGATGTTTCTCACACTATCACACACATTCCTTTGTCTGTTCAGTGTCTATAGAATATTTACGATGTTAGTATGTAAGGTAAACAGGGAGTCTTATCTGGACTCACACATCTCCAGCTAGTATATCCTCTTGTCTAAACAGGAAACAAGTTTAGGACAGCCTTTTCTCTGTATGTGTATATATACGTTCTGCTGCCTGCAATAAACAGAAGAGGAAGAACATGCATTCTGTGTGCTGTGTATTTCTTCTTCCCTGATATCAGAAAGGCACCACGGGCAAAGCAGGTCATATAGAAAACCTCTCCAAGAATTAAGTTTCGTTTGGGCATGATAAAAATCTAACATTAATATAATTCATTTAAATCTCATGCTATAGGTCTGGTATCTGCTCCTGAGTGTCATAATGCCTGTCATTTTGGATGTTATTATTAAGGTGGGTAGTCGATACATCAGGTTTCCCTTCACTGTGCAAGAACAGGCTGAAATTAAAATGCACTTTGCAGCAATGTTCAGTTTTCAAAATGTAATCAGTACAATTGACTGCACTCATATTTCTGTAAAGACTCCGTATGAAAAGTTTTATACATGAATTTGTATATGTTAATAAACAGCATATGCTTTCTGTTAAAGTGCAAGTCATATGTGACTCTAACACGACCCTCACAAACATTGTTGCACACTGACCTGCTTCAGCACATGATTCCTTTATCCTGACACATAGCAGTGTAGGGAACAGACTACAGGCAGCTGCAGGACGTGATGACTGGCTTCTTGTTGACTTTAACAACATGTAGAAATTGTAAACATTGTCCTGATGTAGTCTATAATATGACAGGTGACAGAGGCTTCACCCCTCAGACGCTCCTCACCTCCTGAAATCCAGATATGGAGCTCTGGATGTCTCAGCTGGCAGATTTTTATACCACCCGGAAAATGTGTGTAAGATTATTAGGGTGTGTGGTGTTTTGCACAATGTGGCACTGAGGACCAGTTTCCCTCTCCCTCCTGACCTCCCTCCCCCTCAGCATTATGACCCCGAGCCACAGCCCCCTGCCCCACAAGATGGAAGAATCCATGAGGAGGTCATACGGCTTTTGAAAGGAAGACAAAAATCATGGTTTAACTTCATCTTTTAATAATTGTGCAATTTTACTTTTGTCACATTTTCCCAAAGGTTTATCATGTGGATTTTAATTATTTAGTTTAAAAGCATCCTCCAGTTGAGAAACACTGATTTAGAATCAGGATTTAAATGATGTTGAACACTTCAATAAACAAGTGATTTAATATTTTAGATTTTTATTGATTTTATTAATTATTATTGGACATGGGGAGGTTTAGCTTTCAGTTCCTGTCCTTGATGTCCAGACTTTTTTTCTCTGGTTTTTTTTTTTTTACGGAATGGTTGATAGTCGTCTGATCCAGCGCGGCAGGGGAGCAGATATAGAAGGGTGAGACTGCAGTGAAGACCACACCTCATCGTGAATCCTCAAATCACCACTGTGACAACTCGATGAGAATACCATTGAGTCTTTCCTAATTGTGTGATATTTGCGACAAAGGATAGGACGACAATTCCAATCACGATGTTTTGCTGGTTCAGTTGTCCATAGAACATAGCCACAGAAGGTGATGGTGTAGTACGTTACAAAGGTGCTTTGCATGACGAATTCCGTGAAGAGAAATCTGTGAGTGCTCGGAGCAACCAGCGAGCGGGCAGGAACTCCAAACGATTGGGCAAGGGTAATAGCCCTACGCACATGATAGATACGGGTGATCAGCTGAAGTCCTGCAGGAAGATCATAGACAGAGTTCTGGATAGAATCTAGCCACATTCCATCTGGGGAGAACATGTCAGTGTGGTGCAGAATGTCCATCACCGGTCTGAACCGGTCCGCATCAGTTTCCCAAACGAATTCGTCCTTTTCTGGAGGAAACCTGAACCATTTACGGGGTAAATTATGGCACTGTTTACCTAAAGGACAGGTGGGCTGCTCTAGGCACCACAGGCAGTGCTTTTGAAGAAGAAGGCAATAACAAGCATTGCAGGGACCTCCAAAGGTGACAAAGTTTAAGCGATACCCATCAGCACATGCTTCGATGTACGCACACGTGCCTTGATGTAGACGCATACCTTTCAGAAGCCACCTTTGTTCACCAGCTGCCATGTTCCTGCTTACGCATGTGCGTGAGATGAATATGGTGGGGGCAACATGAGAAACCTGAATTGTGTCAGAGGGCCACACCAACGATAATATTTTAGGGATGCACCGAAATGAAAATGTAATTCAAATTGCAATGAAATCCATAATTTTTTGTATTATGCCTTTTGCCTTGGCACCATCACTGGAAAACTTTCCATGCCTTTTTAAAAAACGTCCTCTACAGACGGAGTGCGCATGCTCGGATTGACTTTACTTTTCTGCACCGCATTCTTCTCATATTTAGAATGGCAATCGTAATGTTTGGATTTCAGGTGATAAATAACACCCGACTTGGAGAAACTCTTTGCAGATACACCCCCTCTTGAAATTTCAGCATTGCATGTTTTGCAAATCGCTCTCCACACCGCAGACATGTTGCTCTTATCCAGATAACCGTGTGCTGCTGCGCTTTTTTATTGCGTCATTACAATTATGTTTCTGCAGTGTTGTTTAGGTGATTTAGGTATTTCAGCCGAAAATTTTAGGTCTGATATACCGCAAAGTTTCCCCGTAGGGGCAAGCTCATTTAAGTCTTAAAAATACCGTATTGAACTCAAGCAAAGCGAACACGCACATTAAAAACAAACAAACACAAACTTCGATATAAACGTAAGAGCCGCATGAAACCAGCCAAAGAGCCGCATGCTCGCGAGCCAGGTTGGCCACCCTGTTGTAGAACATCAACAATATTTAGGGCATACAATTTCAAACAGGCAATGCTGACAAAAGCTAGGCAGAGATGTCTACAAACAATTTGAGTTTTATATGATCAGAATCAGACTTAATAACTTACTCATCGTAGCAACTTGCTGGAAATTCCTCGAATGGGTCGATTCGCTCTCTTCAAAATGCAAACGATCCTCATCGGAATCGCAATCTTCTTCAGATGAAAAGGTAAATTCTTCATCCATTACTGATGTCCGGTTCGTGAACGAATCGCTCATTTGAACTGGTTCTTTTAGTGAATCGGTCGAACCGTTCACCAAATCGGACTGAATCGTTCAAAACAGTTCGCGTCTCAAATCAGCAGTAATCAACAAAATTACTCAAGTTACTCACTTTTGAATGTGTATGAGGTGTATGAGAATGGGGTTCTTCTCTAGTTTCTCCAACAGTACACACATTAAACTAAAACATGCTGCTGAACAAGTGATCATCACTGAGCATGCGAAAAGTTCGACTATAAAGCAGCACACATACTGCTGTTCTCGACTCACCAGTACTGTATCAAGAACCGTTTCTTTTGGACACGTCCGACATTCTACTGATACCAACGAATTGTTGATACTGAGCATGCGTGACCTAAAGCAGTACGTGCTGTCTGACATTAATACACACACACACACACACACACTTTACATACTGTAAAGGCTGGTGCTGCGCTGCTGATATATGAGCACAGGTGAACTGAGGACTTAAATGAAAAGTAAGTTTATTTACTAACAACTTTAAACATCAACGTTTTGCACATCAGTGCCTGTATTGGGTGATTTAGTGCAAAACGTAAATGTAAGGAACATTTCTAAGATGATGATGATGATTTAATTAAAACAGATAAGCTTTATGCCCTCATGCAATAGACATGACTTTATTTAAATGTGTTTAGTGTGCATGTTCATCCGCTGAGATGATATTTGGATATGCATGACGTCATGACGTAAGGACGTAAAAGAACTGGAGAACCGTTTTTTTAACCGGTTTTTAAACGAACTGTCAAAGAACTGATTCACAAAAATATTTGGACTTCCCATCACTATCATCCATGGGCGTATGCTTTCCCAGTTCATCTCACCTTCTACACACACATGAGTCAGGTGTGTGTCTGCGCCTCAATTAATGTTCAACTCCATTAACTAAAGGATTTTATTCACTTTAAATAAAGCGATTCTCTTTAATGTAGTTGATGCAGACTCATTCATAAATTAGTTGCGGCAAAAATGCTGATTTCGGATGTAATTTTCCATGAATCTGCTCTATTAGAGATTAAAATATCACTTATCTAGTGAACGTTAGCTTGTTTACAATAGCTTGTAGCATAGTGCACTGACACTAACACACCAAAGCCGTTTCCCATGCAGTGTTTTATTTGGGACGACTTGGTATAATGTTAACATTAACACACAATTAGCATATTGTTTATCTGTGCATTTACTAAATGATCACTGTGCTGCAGCCAAACTGACCCACTGTATTTTTATAATCAGTTTCTATTCTGTTCTTAAATGTCTTCATTAATTTGTAAATAAAATGTTAAACATTTTTTTAATTCCTTGTTTTTATTGTTGTGATTATTTTTTTTATGATAGTTTTACTTTATTTATGTAAAGCAGTTTGAATTATTATTGTGATTGATGCAGTCTCCATGCTACAATAATAATGATAGAAACAAAGTTTTTCACTGTGGGGGCATTTCTTCATACTGTAAGTACAATTTTATTGTATTATTTGTGTCCCCCTTCAAAAATTGCTCATGAGAAATTTTATATTTATTGTCCACTCCCTACTGTTAAATGAAATTTACGCCCATGTCTTCATCACTGTCCAAAACCATCTGAAGAGCTTCCTCACCGGTGTAGTGTGTCATCTTTTAAACGCAGCTGAATGTGTAATAATCTCAGTGGAATCGCATTGTTTAATGCCACTGTCCGGGGGGCGTGTGTGTGTGTGTGTGTGTGTGTGTGTGTGTGTGTGTGTGTGTGTGTGTGACTCAACGAACTGTTTTACCTGTGAATAGCGGGCGTGTCAGCTCATTATAAGATAATGACCTGAGGTGGAAAGTCTGTGCTTCTACTTGGTTTCACATGATTTATATTCATTGGAAACATATGTTTTTTATTTCACCGACTTATTCTAAAACTACATACTTTAAGCTGTCTAAAGATATATTTTTTTATTTCCGTGTGTCAGATATTGGCCGAGTTTCAGCGCTTTTAATGACGTGTTTAACGAAGATCACGCAAACAAAGGCGACAGATGGCGCACCCTGATTATTTTATTCATTTAAAAAAAATACAACATTTTGTTGATATAGTGAGCATACACAAATGAAAGTAGACCATTTACAGATTTAAATGATGTATTACTTTGACATGTTTGATCAAATATGACCGAGCAGTTTAAGCTCTTTTTGCTGGCATCTGAAAAAAAGCTTTGAGCTGCAAATCAGACTCCGTCTGATCCAGTGCGGCAGGGAGTAGATATAGAATGGTGAGACTGCAGTGAAGACCACACCGCATCCTGTAACCTCAAACGACGACCGTGTCTCAATGATAATATCATTGAGTCTTTTCTATGTGTTTGAAATTTGCGACAAAGGATAGGACGACAATTCCAATCACGATGTTTTGCTGGTTCAGTTGTCCATAGAACATAGCCACAGAAGGTGATGGTGTAGTACGTTACAAAGGTGCTTTGCATGACGAATTCCGTGAAGAGAAAACTGTGAGTGCTCGGAGCAACCAGCGAGCGGGCAGGAACTCCAAACGATTGGGCAAGGGTAATAGCCCTACGCACATGATAGATACGGGTGATCAGCTGAAGTCCTGCAGGAAGATCATAGACAGAGTTCTGGATGGAATCTAGCCACATTCCATCTGGGGAGAACATGTCAGCGTGGTGCAGAATGTCCATCACCGGTCTGAACCGGTCCGCATCAGTTTTCCAAACGAATTCGTCCTTTTCTGGAGGAAACCTGTACCATTTACGAGATTCACGATGGCACAGTTGACTTAAAGGACAGGTGGCTCCAGGCACCACAGGCAAAGATTGGGATAAAGAAAGGCGAAACAAGCATAGCAGGGACCTCTTAAGGTGTCAAAGTTGAAGCGATACCCCTCAGCACATGCTTCGATGTACGCACACATGCGTTGATGCAGACACCTCCTATGTTCACCAGCTGCCATGTTCCTGCACACAGCATAAAATACACACAACAACAACATGATTTATATACGATATAATCAAAGAATCAGAATTAAAGCGTAGAAAGAGTTTAGTGCTTTTAGTTATAAGGAAACGTTTGTTACAGTCATTTTTTCTCATTGACTAGGGCCATAATCCCTCCATCCAAATCCACATAGATGTTTTGATCCATATCTGTGGAGATGTTTTCTGTAGAAGACTCTTCACCTGTAATTTTATACACTGGGAGCTGTACGTATTGTCTAAACAATGACAAGGAATTCCACAACAGATAAAACATGCCACGGCTGCAAGGATTATTAAAATTGTAGTCCCAGTCTGACCCTATTCTACTCTATTTATTAGTATATTATGTTAATTATACTTGGAGTAAACAGGTTACATGAGTTTGATTAAAATATGGGATAAATAGGTTAAATTAAGCTACTTCATTGTATCTAATAGATTCTATACTAATTATTAGGTACATTTGTTGGATTAATATAAAAAGTTAAACTATAAAAGCTAATCTTAGCTAGCCGGCTAGTTACCCATGCTAATGTCGCTAAATAATGACTTTGTACTTTTGAGTCTTCTACTAAATAATCTACAATATTCTGCCATAATTATTTAGACGACTTACCAGGTACCTGTATGAAGAAATGTTCAATAGAAGAGAAGTTGTAATGTTTTTTTAGTTGCTGCTAATCGCTGCTGCTTCTTGCTGCTGTTTGTTTGTTTGGTGGTTGTCAATTTTAGTGTCTCTTTACTTACAATTGGTAAATTCACAAATGAGAAACAAAAGCACGCTTTGAATTATATAGACGTGTCACACTGTGACATCACACCTAGATGCCCGCCCTCTGCCTGTGACATCATCATGTCACTCACTTTATTTCTCTCTCTCTCTCTCTCTCTCTCTCTCTCTCTCACACACACACACACACACACACACACACACACACACACACACACACACACACACATGCATGTACAGATTACAGAGGAAGATTACACAATCCGGAAGTTGACCCGAGTGACTATATGAATGTTGTAGAATCATAAATGACCAGATGAAGCTGACTGAGGTGAACCCCTGAAACTAACCCAGGAACAGAGTAGGAACATTCTGATCACCTGCTGGTTTCTTTTTGAGAGACTGCTGAAAGGAAATTTCTTGAACTATCTATGGATTCAGACTCGGTCGACCTCATTGTTTTGAATAGAAGTGACCGAACTGAACTCTTGAACCGAGTCACTTGAACTGAATCTAAAGAGTCGAAATCATCGAACGAATCTTTTCTAACTGAATTGACCAAACTGAATGGACTGAATTATTAAAATGAATCTATTAAATAGTTCTTTCTGATGTTTTTCTACTAACTGCAGTTGTCAAAAGTTATACTTGAACTATGATGTTATGAGGCTGCATTGGAACTAAACTTTATAGTATTGTGTGCATCAGATGAACCCATGAAGAACTCATGTATTGTAAACTGATTTAATCTCTGTGTTATTGTGATTTAATATTTAAACTGATGCTGTGAATACTGTTCAATAACTGTTTATTTTATTACTTTAACTTCTGTTCATGTAAAATTGGGTTTAAACAAAACCTTTATTTTATTATCATTTATTATTATTATTATTATTATTATTATTATTATTATTATTATTATTATTATTATTATTATTATTATTATTATTATTATTATTATTATTATTATTATTATTATTATTATTATTATTATTATTATTATTATTATTATTATTATTATTATTATTATTATTATTATTATTATTATTATTATTATTATTATTATTATTATTATTATTATTATTATTATTATTATTATTATTATTATTATTATTATTATTATTATTATTATTATTATTATTATTATTATTATTATTATTATTATTATTATTATTATTATTATTATTATTATTATTATTATTATTATTATTATTATTATTATTATTATTATTATTATTATTATTATTATTATTATTATTATTATTATTATTATTATTATTATTATTATTATTATTATTATTATTATTATTATTATTATTATTATTATTATTATTATTATTATTATTATTATTATTATTATTATTATTATTATTATTATTATTATTATTATTATTATTATTATTATTATTATTATTATTATTATTATTATTATTATTATTATTATTATTATTATTATTATTATTATTATTATTATTATTATTATTATTATTATTATTATTATTATTATTATTATTATTATTATTATTATTATTATTATTATTATTATTATTATTATTATTATTATTATTATTATTATTATTATTATTATTATTATTATTATTATTATTATTATTATTATTATTATTATTATTATTATTATTATTATTATTATTATTATTATTATTATTATTATTATTATTATTATTATTATTATTATTATTATTATTATTATTATTATTATTATTATTATTATTATTATTATTATTATTATTATTATTATTATTATTATTATTATTATTATTATTATTATTATTATTATTATTATTATTATTATTATTATTATTATTATTATTATTATTATTATTATTATTATTATTATTATTATTATTATTATTATTATTATTATTATTATTATTATTATTATTATTATTATTATTATTATTATTATTATTATTATTATTATTATTATTATTATTATTATTATTATTATTATTATTATTATTATTATTATTATTATTATTATTATTATTATTATTATTATTATTATTATTATTATTATTATTATTATTATTATTATTATTATTATTATTATTATTATTATTATTATTATTATTATTATTATTATTATTATTATTATTATTATTATTATTATTATTATTATTATTATTATTATTATTATTATTATTATTATTATTATTATTATTATTATTATTATTATTATTATTATTATTATTATTATTATTATTATTATTATTATTATTATTATTATTATTATTATTATTATTATTATTATTATTATTATTATTATTATTATTATTATTATTATTATTATTATTATTATTATTATTATTATTATTATTATTATTATTATTATTATTATTATTATTATTATTATTATTATTATTATTATTATTATTATTATTATTATTATTATTATTATTATTATTATTATTATTATTATTATTATTATTATTATTATTATTATTATTATTATTATTATTATTATTATTATTATTATTATTATTATTATTATTATTATTATTATTATTATTATTATTATTATTATTATTATTATTATTATTATTATTATTATTATTATTATTATTATTATTATTATTATTATTATTATTATTATTATTATTATTATTATTATTATTATTATTATTATTATTATTATTATTATTATTATTATTATTATTATTATTATTATTATTATTATTATTATTATTATTATTATTATTATTATTATTATTATTATTATTATTATTATTATTATTATTATTATTATTATTATTATTATTATTATTATTATTATTATTATTATTATTATTATTATTATTATTATTATTATTATTATTATTATTATTATTATTATTATTATTATTATTATTATTATTATTATTATTATTATTATTATTATTATTATTATTATTATTATTATTATTATTATTATTATTATTATTATTATTATTATTATTATTATGCAATACTCTGTGTACCGTGTTTCTATATAAATGATGTACTTGAATAAAGTACTGGGTTAAAAGTCACATGTATCATGTATGTATATTTAACATTTTATGAAGATATCATTAAAATGTAAATTCCAAAAAACATTTATCTGAAAATATTTCTGGTCCTTTTCTCCCTCACAGATGTAAAATAGACTCAGATTTTCCATCCACATGCAGATCACCAGGTCGATGTTCCTTTTTCTTTTCTTTTTTATTTCTTGTAAACAAAGCTCAGTTATCACGAGCTGGAAAGAGCTGCATTCCACTTCCTGCCAGGTGCGTCACAGTGCACGTCACGCGCTCTTTCACCACTAAGAGCTTCTAAAGATGAATAAAACTAAGAACTCGCCCACACGGGGAATAAAAACCTCCCATGTGTCGTTAAAATCCTGCACTCATTGGCTACATTTTCTATGGAACATGTTGTTTCCACACTGCTTCTGGCTGAAAATAAAAGACTGGAAATGAAAGGTGGTGCAAAGCAAAACATCACCACAAACACCTGCAGAGTTCAGTTGTATCACCGATAAGATTCTACCTGTCTTTGTCTTTTTTTAGTGGTTACTCTCATGTGTTTTAACACTATATTCTACCAGCCATATTTATTTTTTACCACCAAGATGTCGTTCTTTATGTGAAAGTTACTCTAAAACAGATACAAACAAAAGACCAAAAATGCTCTACAGTATGTTGTTCAGTGGAACCTTATCTTTCCAAATAAACAGGAATTTGCAGCAGTACTGTTTTTTTATGCATGTTGTTTGCATGTATTGTTTACACAAATTTAGGAAATACATTTGTTATAAGCGTTCCATTGAAAAACAGTGATCTAAAATCGATGCTTGAGGCTTAGACCTTTAGAATGATATATAATTTATCATGATAACTTATACCCCTTATTATTTAATCTATTGTTACCTTACACCAGCAAACAGTGGTCATTTCAGGTGGCTGCTTTTGAACTGTAGGCTCCGCCTCCTCTGGTCAGGCTCTTGCTCTTCATTGGTCCTTTTTTCCCTCAGGCCTCCATTACAATTACCAGGTGACTCCACCTACATATAGTGGAGAGCTAAAGACAGAGCCAACACAAGGAGGGGGGAGTAGAAGAAAACAGCACAGGCACGTAACTGGTCCACCATCTCAAGCCTCTTGGTTTCCAGAATGCCCTTAGTCTGTCCACAGGGATGATTGGGAAGGAAATTAATTTCCCCTCTTCTGGGTCATTTGATGTTGGCTCTGGATGCTAAACCTTCTGGATTTGTCCTGCTTCACTTTCCTTCATTCACAGCCACACCCTTTATGTCAGCCCTGGTCAATTTGGTCCTGTAGTTGCCCATTTTGAAGCATAGGCTGTTCTTCCAACCCTCATAACCTGTTGTGGAACCTTTTTTTTTAGACAGGGGTGCTTGAGTAGTAGAGTTTCTGCAGCCTTGCCAATCTGTTTGGAACTAGGATAGGCTTTATGCTTATACATTTCAACAGACATCACATCACGTATGTTGTGTTTTGATCCCTTGTCAGCTTTAAAGTTTTCCTCTGTCAAAATGCAGCGTTGCCTTCTCTTAGAGTGTACTGAACTCATATGAGAATGGGGAACAACAAAGACCTCTGGATAACGGCTAAGGTGCTCTGGTGAATCTACTAATCTATCAGACAGTAGCATTGTGTCGTAAACTGGAAGAACCAGTTTAACTAGTCTAAAAGTCGCTCAGGAGGCTAGGTCCTCGATATTAACTAGATTGCGTAGTGCATTGTCAAACTCTGTTTCTTCAAACTGAAGCTGAAAGTAAAAATTCAAGTTCTTTAACTTCAACAATGAGGCCATGTACATTCTCAGGACGAGAGGGCAAAATCAGCCTCTCAGCGTTGTCATCATCTAGAATGACCCTTAGTTTCAGTAGTGGGCACTCAGACTGACCCTGTGGTGATTCTTCCTGCTGGTTCTACTCATGATGATTCTGACACTGATACTGCGCC
>NC_060887.1:3634797-3681582 GCF_014805685.1 Silurus meridionalis | reverse complement strand
TGAAAACATCCAAAGATGAGTGTCTAATTCACATAACCAGTCCTACTGCTGTTCATCCACTTCAACTTTCTTCTGCCTTACCAATGCCTAAATGTTTAGGAGGTAGTTTATTTGTGTTGGAGACGTCAGTTTTCTCTTCTATTATCTGTTTTTTCTGTCTCTTCTGATGAGGCTCATATTCATTGGGCAGGTTATCAGGTTTCCTTTTGCCCCTGAATGATGACTTGGGCTGATCATGTGCCCTGTCCTTTATGTTCCAGCATCCAGTGTGCTGGTTGATGTATAAAACTAAATAAAGAAAGGGATAAGAATTATAATTTTTGCATAAATAATGTGGTGATAATGCAGCAACACACACACACACACACACACACACACACACACACACACACACACACACACACACAAAGTGTATATGAATACAGAGGTGTTTCTAATGAAGGGGACAGTGAGGGTACATCACATTCACAAACCCTTGGACAAGTTTGCATGTATTTTTTTTTGTACCTAGTTTAGTTTTGTTGGAGACGTCCGTTTTCACTTTTATTATCTGTTTTTTCTGTCTCTTCTGATGAGGCTCATATTCATTGGGCAGGTTATCAGATTTCCTTTTGCCCCTGAATGATGACTTGGGCTGATCATGTGCCCTGTCCTTTATGTTCCAGCATCCAGTGTGCTGGTTGATGTATAAAACTAAATAAAGAAAGTGATAAGAATTATTATTTTTGCATAAATAATGCTGTAATAATGCAGCAACACACACACACACACACACACACACACACACACACACAGTAAATGAATGTAGGTGTTCCTAGTAAATTGAGTGCACATCACATTTGCCCAATGTAGCTGCCATTTTGTTTACAGACTATTTTCAGAATCTTTGTGTTGGTTCCTTGGACTTTTTATTTTCCAAGACTGAACTCAGAAATAAATTTAGATCAGTGAGTTTTAAGATACAGAGGTTTGATCTGAAGTGTCCCACTTTGCCAGTATTTATACTAATTGGGTAGAGTTTATTCTGGTGACATGAGGCATACATTTCTTTTTAACTTTCCATTACGGTCAGGAACTGGACATTGAGTCCGTTTTAAACAAAGATGTTATGTAGTGTTTAGCGTCTTACATTTTTTGTGAAACATTCCAGCAGATGGCGCTTTATTCTCGGTTTTATTTTCTTCTTGCCCAAAATAACGCATCCAGCAGATATCGCTGTCCAGCAGTGAAAAGAGGTCGCGTATCCATGGCAACATTTGATATTGATGATGAAACAGTATGTGTACAGTTTTGTCTCCAGGTAACGCCTCTGTTTAGTTTACATCTGAGGGGTTCCACTACCACTGCCCTGTATTTACACATTTATATATTCAATCAAGACAGAAGAAGAATGTGATATAAATATACACAGTACTCTGCATAAATAAAGAATAAATAAAAAAGAGTCCAAATTAATAAAAGTCTAAATTAATTCACTATTTTGTGTGACCACATTTTCTCTGCAAATCAGCATTAATTCTTCTAGGTATACTTGCACACACACTTTTAAAAGTTCTGGACAGGTAGTTTGTTTCAAACATCTTGAAGACCTAACCACAGATCTAGATCTACATGTAGATCTTTTTTAATTCAATTCAATTAAATTAAATTCAATTCAATTCATTTTTATTTGTATAGCGCTTTTAACAATGAACATTGTCTCAAAGCAGCTTTACACAGATAATGTGGTGATTAAAAGTAAATATATTCTTTGTAAGTACGTTTGTCCCTGATGAGCAACTGTGGCAAGGAAAAACTCCCCAAGATGGAATAAGGAAGAAACCTTGAGAGGAACCAGACTCAAGAGGGAACCCATCCTCATCTGGGTTGCACTGAATGTCCATTTGAAGCAGATATACAATGTTGCGGGGTACAGTGATGACGATCAGAAGCGAACTGTATTCCTGTGTCAGTGTAGCAGACTGTTGACATTAACTACAGTCCAGTCCATCCTCAAAGCGCCTGTTCTTACTCCGGAATTTCGTGGAACCACCCAAGGTGTTGATGAGAAACCGTGCCAAGCTGAACAGAGTGGCCTCCAGTCGAAGAGAACACTATCCAGAGGCAGACCTGGACGAAGTGGGAGGATCAACGGAGGGGAGAGGGGCAGGAACAGTGGTCACTGGAGCCTCAAGAGCATGTTTAACTCGACTTAAAGAGAGAGAGAGAGAGAGAGAGAGAGAGAGAGAGAGAGAGAGAGAGAGAGAGAGAGAGAAAGAGGGTGACGGGAAGAGAAGGTTATGGATTATTAAGTGTTCTTATTGTTGTATGAAAGTTAATGTCACTTTGCAGTCTGGACTCCGGCAAGACTCGCTATGGCAGCATAACTAAAAGGGAGAACCAGAAGATAACACAGACATGAGGGATCTCTGGGATAAGAGACGACCCACCACACCACCGTCAACAAACCTGAGTGAACGTGTGAATGTGAGGGGACGACAGCATACAAATATACCAGTTTACCAACACTCTATATCAGGGGTGGCCAACCCGCGGCTCCCGAGCCGCATGCGGCTCTTTGGCTGGTCTTATGTTTCTTTCGGAGTTTGTGTGTGTTTGATTTTTAATGTGCGTGTTCGCTTTGCTTAAGTTTAATGCGGTATTTTTAAGACTTAAATGAGCTCGCCCCTACTGGGAAACTTTGCGGTATATCAGACCTTGGCATGAGGCCAATCATAAATTACAGGGATGCACCGAGAATTTTCGGAAATACCTTAATCACCGAAACAACACGGCAGAAACCCAATTGTAATGACGCAATAAAAAAGCGCAGCAGCACACGGTTATTTGGATAAGAGCAACATGTCTGCGGTGTGTGGAGAGCGATTTGCAAAACATGCAATGCTGAAATTTCAAGAGGGGGTGTATCTGCAAAAAGTTTCTCCAAGTCTGGTTTAATTTATCACCTGAAATCCAAACATCCCGATTGCCTTCTAAATATGAGAAGAACGCGCAGAAAAGTAAAGTCAATCCGAGCATGCGCACTCCGTCTGTAGAGGACGTTTTTGAAAAGGCAGGAAAGTTTTCCAGTGATGGTGCCAAGGCAAAAGGCATAACACAAAAAATGATGGATTTCATTGCCATTTAAATTTAATTTTCATTTCGGTGCATCCCTAAAATATTATCGTTGGTGTGGCCCTCTGACACAATTCAGGTTTCTCATGTGGCCCCTTGTACAAATTAATTGCCCACCCTGCGGTATATTCATCTCACGCGCATTTGACGAAAATACCATAGTGAACTCAAGCGAAGTGAACACGCACATAAACAAAAAAAACACAAAGTCTGTGTTTTCTACCCTGAAACACGTGAAATCAAAGCATCGATCTGTTCTGACTGACACACACGTGAAAGAATTGCTTCGAGTGGCAACAACGGAATACGAGGCAGATTTGAAGGGGATTGTTTAAGGCAAGGAATGCCAAAAGTCCCACTAAGTAACATGCATAGTAAAAGAAAAACGCTATTGTAAATTATTATATTTTTGTTTGTGGACTTGGTTAAACAGAGTTTGTGTGTGTGAGACAGTGCAGTGTTCATTGTTGAAAATGACTGTCCTGTGGTCTTAGAACTGTAGGAGTCAATTTCTGTCATTATGTTGGTGTGTGACATTTACAATAAATCTGACTGAGCAGAGATGTGTGTGTGTGTGTGTGTGTGTGTGTGTGTGTGTGTGTGTGTGTGTGTGTGTGTGTGTGTAAGTAAGAGGAAGGGATGGGTGATGTTCATGTGTGCCCATGTGTATGATGTGGCTCTTTGCAGTAACACGGTAAAAAATGTGGCTCTCGGTCTCTGACTGGTTGGCCACCCCTGCTGTAGACCATCTGTCATGGCACTTGTTAATGAGAAGATGTTGGGAACGGGCTACAAACTGTTCGTTGACGACTTCTGCACAAGTCCAGCACTGTTTAGAGATCTCCTAAAAAAGAACATCAGGGCATGTGGGAAAATTCAGTCCACAAACCCTCAAACCATCACCAACAAGCTTCTGAAAAAAGCTCCTCGAGGCCTCATCACTGGCTGAGAGAAGAGGATGTGCTGTTTGTAGAATGGAAGGATAAAAGGAAGGTCCAGATGTGCTCCATCATTCACAGAGGCACTGAAGGAAGCATTGTGCTACTTTTATGTTCATTACTTTCTTCTTCTACTGTTTTTCTAATGTTCAAACACCAGTCTTATGCTTATTGTGTGAATGTTATTATTCCCAGTACATTTGGTTATCAGGCTGCTTTTCCTCAAACAGACGGAGGGAGAAAAGGACTACACACAGTCTCAGAATAATGTTTATAGGAATCTCCTTTTTATTGTATTTTCTTTAAAGTTGAAATATAAACTCATTACACATGTGACTTTTAACCCGTCACTATTCTGGATTGTTTCAGGACCGAATTCATGTATTTATATATATAAAAATAATGTTCTATGATGTACACATTTTTTTCTAAGGAACTTCAGCATCTTTGGATGATGTAAAGCCCAAAGTGTGTTCTTTTAAAAGAGATGTAAATTGTGTATGTAGCACACTGTTGTCAGAAACTTTTACCATTGAAAGTCAGGAAGGTCATTTTCAGCTGTGAGGCCCAAAAGTGGGGCTGAAACCGAACAGGGTTCAAGAAACCGGGTTTATTTTCATATAAGTAACAGTATTTAGTTCAGTAAACTTAAGTTCATTTAAAGGAGAATTCAGTGCTGTTTAGTTCAGTAAAGTCTTCATTTAATCCAAAACTATTCAATTCATTAAGTTCAATTATCCTCAAATTAATATTTTTACATTCAATAAAAACAAATCATCCAGTTTTCATTGATGTTTATTTATTGAATGATGCATTTAATAAACAAGTGGTTTCAACCTTATAGTTGAGGGGGAAAAGTAGATAAAAATGCACCAGTCATTTAAACCAATAGAGAAACATTTATTCCAGCTCATAAATCTTATAAAACATGCAGCATTAAACATGAACTTCCAGCAGATGAACATCTCATAATACTGTCTGGAAGTGAGAAATGTACAGGTTGTTTTTACTCCATACACATGAACTTACTTTGATCAGAAACACAATCATACTCCAAATCAATTAATCAATAAAGTCAATAAAAGAATCCCAAACTGCTGTGTGTCTTGTCCTCGCTATTAATGACGTCATTAGAGCTCCACTACTTCTAATGACCTGCTGTGACAGTGACCTCTAATACACATCACACTGCCACCTACTGGTCATTTATGATTCTGCAACATTCATAGAATCACTCCGGTCAACTTCCGGTTCTCAACTCAGACCCAGTTGACAAATACGGCGTACTAACTGCTTTCTCTATAGAGCTCTATGTAATAGGTGTAGTTTAAACACTCATTAATCAAATACAATTATCAACAGAATGTGAATAAAAGACAGTTTGGACTTTAAAAACCTCTATGTATTATGAAACAGAGATATCTACTGAAGTTAGCATGCTAAGCTAGCCCCGGTCCGTCCTCAGAGAGCATGGAGTCCCGCTGACCTTCACTCGCTTTAAACACAGTTTTTATCTTATTTATGACTGTAATATCGCTCTTCTCTCAGGAACAACAGACAAGTTGTGAAGATGCCATAATATTTTATCTGCTCTTTACCTCTGTAATGTGCGCATGCGCATAGTGAGTGTGTGCGTGTAAGAGAGTAAGCGCATGCGCGCGCGACCAGGTGACGTCACCGACGGTGGGCGGGGCATCTCTGTGTGACGTCACAGTAGGGCAATGTCTATAAGTCGGAATGCGTCTCTGTTTCTCTCATTTCTGAGGTTTGTGCATTTGAGTAAAGACACGTAAACATGGGGCTCTTCAGAAGGTTTAGAGAAATTTTTCAAACCAGAAGAGAAAAGAAATCTGAGCAGATTGCTGAATCGAAGGAGGAGCTTGAACACATGGAGAAAGTAGTAACAGACTTGGATGCATTTAATAATCTGATGATAGAGAAGTTAGCAAAAGAGAGAGAAGAGAAAGCCATTCTGCTACAGATGGTGCAAAAGCTGGAGGCTACTTTGGCTTCTGAGCGAAAGCAGCAGGAACAGGACATAAATGAGAGAAACTCCACACACCTCCAAAACTTCACCGAGCTCCAGTCTTCCCTGAAACTCTATGAGAAACAGGAGAAAACAGTAGAATGTGCGAGAGACAGCTGGGCGAGAGAACAAAAGCGACTGCTGGAACGTGTTGCTCAGTTCGAGGCTAGTTTGGAATTAGAGAGAAATGAATGGAAGGAGAAAAGCAAGAAGGACCAACTAGACATGAGGGAGAGGAACAACTTACACCTCCAGGCCATCAGAGAACTCCAGGATACTCTGAATCTCTGTAAAGAAGAGAGGAAGACTGCAAAAATTGAGAAAGATCATTTGATTAGACACCAAGAGCGACTGGAGGAACGTGTTGCTCAGCTGCAGGCCACTTTGGATTTTGAAAAAAATAAATGGCAGGTAAAAATAAAGATGGCCAAACAAGACATGCAGGAGAGGACCATCCTACATCTTCAAACCATCAGAGACCTTCAAGATTCCCTGAATCAGTGTGAGGAAGAGAAGAATTGTGCAGAGCATGAGCGAGTTAATTTGATTAGAGAACGAGAACAACAGGAGGAACATGTTGCTCAGCTGAAGGCCACTTTGGAATTTGAGAGAAATAAATGGAAGGAGAAAAGAAAGAAGGACCAACTAGACATGAGGGAGAGGAACAACTTACACCTCCAGGCCATCAGAGAACTCCAGGATACTCTGAATCTCTGTAAAGAAGAGAGGAAGACTGCAAAAATTGAGAAAGATCATTTGATTAGACACCAAGAGCGACTGGAGGAACGTGTTGCTCAGCTGCAGGCCACTTTGGATTTTGAAAAAATAAATGGCAGGTAAAAATAAAGATGGCCAAACAAGACATGCAGGAGAGGACCATCCTACATCTTCAAACCATCAGAGACCTTCAAGATTCCCTGAATCAGTGTGAGGAAGAGAAGAATTGTGCAGAGCATGAGCGAGTTAATTTGATTAGAGAACGAGAACAACAGGAGGAACATGTTGCTCAGCTGCAGGCCACTTTGGATTTTGAAAAAATAAATGGCAGGTAAAAATAAAGATGGCCAAACAAGACATGCAGGAGAGGACCATCCTACATCTTCAAACCATCAGAGACCTTCAAGATTCCCTGAATCAGTGTGAGGAAGAGAAATGAGGATGGAAACCGAGTGACTGGAGGAAGCTGTACAGCTGTTCAGCAATATGACTTCAGCACTAGAGAAAGAAAACCAGAGAAAGAAAAAGAGGAGATCAAGCTGGACATGTCCTACATATAATAAAGTACAAACATATCAGTGATTATTGTAACTGTATATTTTTATTCCTTTAAAATAAATAAATATCTTAAATATAGTGTGTGTTTTGTTTCTATTATTAAAGTGTTGGACTTCATTTAAATTTAACTAAGAATTAAAATCCACATGATAAAATGTTGGGAAAAGTTCAAGTATAACTTTTGACAACTGCAGTTAGTAGAAAAACATCAGAAAGAACTATTTTGCATTCAATCCATTAGAAAATGACAATTTATTTTAATACATTCATTTTAATAATTCAGTCCATTCAGTTTGAAAAGATTTGGTTCGGTGAGTTCGATTTAATAGATTCAGTTCAAGTGACTCGGTTCAAAAGAGTTCGGTTCAATCACTTCTATTCAAAACAATGAGGTTCAGGAGAGTCGGTTCACCATTTCAGCTCAACCGAGTCTGAATCCATAGATAGTTCCAGAAATGTCCTTTCAGCAGTCTCTCAAAAAACACAAAATTATATCAATTTTCATTTAACTTCTATTTCATTTATTTATATCACAAAAATTCAGCTTAAACATGAACCCCCTGTTTGTAAAACAGTAAACAGTTTTAGTTTTAGACAGTTTAATATTATAAAGAAAAATATCTTGCTTTGTAAAAGATCAACATCACATATAACTAGACAACAAAACACCATTAATAATATTTATACAGAATTGAGTAAAAAGAAAATCCTGACAGGGCCACTAGAGGGCAGTGTGAGACTGACATCTGACAACCAACTGCAGTTATTATTATTATTATTATTATTATTATTATTATTATTATTATTATTATTATTATTATTAATCATCATTATTAAAGTTTTTGGGGGTTTATGAATGTTCCTTGCTTTGACGAGGATGTGTTGATTATATAACACCCAAATAACATTGTTTAATCAAACCAAATATTGGAAATTTAATAATTTTATCTCTTTGGGTTTCATAAATATGTAAATCTGCATATAATAATAATAAAAATTAAATGAAGACCTTTATGTACTAAAGCACCTCAGTGCAATAAAGTATTACATTCTAAAGTCCAGCAAACACGACATGGGAGTCAATTCCTTGTAGCATTTTCTTGAACTTGGTTTGCAGGAGAAAATCTGGTTTTGTTGAAATAACAGGTTAACAGATGATAACTGGATAAATAACTAATGAATAAACTCAGCCTGGCTTCCACTATTTCCTATAACTTCATGGTGTGACTGATCAACTTTATTCCCCTGTAGTTCTCCTTTTCTCCTTCCTTAGTGTCCAACTTCTCTTACAGCTTTAACGGTCATCACATCTCCTTTACTCGCAGGAGGTCCTGGGTTCAACCCCCAGTGGAGCAATGCCCTTGAGCCTTTTGGAATTCCTATTGTCCATTTTTGTTGCAAGCACAATGCGGAAACACCAAAAGTTGTTTATTTTTTTCGAGGATTTAGTAACAATTTGTGACAAATACATAAACCTCATTCATGTTTGCTAGCTGCATGGCTCCACTGGGGGTTGAACTCAGGAGTTTCTGCGTGTAAAGCAGATGTGATGACCACTACCCTATGGAACCATACAGTCAACTAAACAGCATGAATGAGCAGAAATATCGATTCAGGCAAAATGTTCTCCAGATTGCAACTATACAGCTTCGAAAAACTTGTTTCCAAATGTACCCTCAGCTTCCTGTTCCCAGTTGACAGGATCACGAGTTCTTTTCAAATTTTGTAGTACATGATTAATTCAGTAATATGAGGAAGATTAATCCTCATTATTGATCCTTATAGAGTGTCTAAGAGGAGCTACTCTAAAAAGCTGTAAAATCAGTTTTCAGCCAACGACCCTGCTTCAGTGAAGAAAGACCTGAGAGACATGGTGCAGTCATAAAACCTGGAGCTTAACACGCTCAAAACAGTGGAGATAATTGTGGATTTTAGGTGAAACCCCTGCTCTCCCCCTACTCACCATCATTAACAGCACTATGGCAGCAGTGGAGTCATTCAGGTTCCTGGGCACCACCATCTCTCAGGGCATGTAGTGGGACAATCACATCGACTCCATTGTTAAAAAGGTTTAACAGAGGATGTACTTCCTTCACCAGCTTAGAAAGTTCAACAGGAGTTCCTTTAATAACTGTCTGGTTCTGCTCAGCTGTAAAATCAGACATCAGAGGACTACAGAGGACAGTTTAGACGGCTGCAGTGATTATCGGTGTCCTCCTGCCACTTTTCAAAAACTGTATACATCCAGAGTGAGAAAAAGAGAAAATTGTGTTTACACTACACAATGGAACCAGTTAAGGGACCCTAATGGTGGAATTTATTTCCCGCTAGCAGGATACGGTTTATTTTATATTTACTTTCATTGTGTTTTTATTAAAAATCTTGGCCACCTAGCACATGGGACTCAGCTTTTGTCTCTCTCCTTACAGTTTTACGGCCACTTTTGTGTGTGAAGCAGAGGTGATCACAACCACACTATGGTTTAAAAGAAGAAGAAACACAATCTTACATTATATTTGTTTTATACATGATTCCACTGGGAATCAAACCCAGAACCTCCTGCATGTAAAGCAGAAGTGATGAATTACTACACGGAACCTGTTTTTGTTTTTGCATTAAGTGCATTAAGATGCTGGAGATCTTTCACCGGTGGTCATGAGCCTACTGTGTGTGGTCTTCTGAGGAAGCAGCATTTTACTCAGTAATGTCAGCAGCAGTAATAAACTCATTTGCATCGCTAAAACTATTATTGGGCAAAACATAGGGACATTTGAGTGAGTTCTCTAAGTTTAATTCACATGGTTCCACTGGGAGTTGAGCTCAGGAGTTTCTGCATGTAAAACAGATGTGATGACCACTACCCTATGGATCCACACAATCACCTGCACCTGCATATGTTTCCAGATTGCAACTTTTCAGCTTTGACTCCACTGACTCCACGACCCTGCTTCAGTGAAGAAAGGCCTGAGAGACATGGTGCAGTCATAAAACCTGGAGCTTAACACGCTCAAAACAGTGGAGATAATTGTGGATTTTAGGTGAAACCCCTGCTCTCCCCTACTCACCATCATTAACAGCACTATGGCAGCAGTGGAGTCATTCAGGTTCCTGGGCACCACCATCTCTCAGGGCATGTAGTGGGACAATCACATCGACTCCATTGTTAAAAAGGTTTAACAGAGGATGTACTTCCTTCACCAGCTTAGAAAGTTCAACAGGAGTTGCTTTAATAACTGTCTGGTTCTGCTCAGCTGTAAAATCAGTTTTCAGCCAACGACCCTGCTTCAGTGAAGAAAGACCTGAGAGACATGGTGCAGTCATAAAACCTGGAGCTTAACACACTCAAAACAGTGGAGATAATTGTGGATTTTAGGTGAAACCCCTGCTCTCCCCTACTCACCATCATTAACAGCACTATGGCAGCAGTGGAGTCATTCAGGTTCCTGGGCACCACCATCTCTCAGGGCATGTAGTGGGACAATCACATCGACTCCATTGTTAAAAAGGTTTAACAGAGGATGTACTTCCTTCACCAGCTTAGAAAGTTCAACAGGAGTTGCTTTAATAACTGTCTGGTTCTGCTCAGCTGTAAAATCAGTTTTCAGCCAACGACCCTGCTTCAGTGAAGAAAGACCTGAGAGACATGGTGCAGTCATAAAACCTGGAGCTTAACACACTCAAAACAGTGGAGATAATTGTGACATTTGAGTCAGTGAATTTTCTAAGTTGAATTAATATTTTCCCAGTTAAATTTTGAGAGATATGTTTCTATTTATGCACATTGGACATCAACCTCTCGGCAGCAGGTTCCATAGTGTAGTGGTCATCACGTCTGCTTTACACGCAGAAGGTCCTGGGTTCGAGCCCCAGTGGAGCCATGCCCTTGAGTCTCTGATTCTATATGCTTTTAGTGCATTGCGGTTACAGGGCCCATGCGCACGATGAACATCAGGTGAGGGTCTCTGCCCGAGATGGTTCCTCCATATGAAGAAGGACATGGGTGAGATGCAACCTCCCTGTACTCATTAAAAACTGGATATGCTGAGAGAGCTTGATGTGGTCCTTCATAGGAAGAAAGTGTGAATGACATTGTAAGAGAGGGACAGACGGGTCGACCTGTTAAGACAGATGTAGTGTCATAGAAGCTTCTGTAGTTGGTCACGCCCAAAGCGATTCCTGTAGTGAAACACAGAGCAACGTTCGAAAAAGAAACTCATTTGATTGGCTAAAACTATTATTGGGCAAAACATAGGGACATTTGAGTGAGTTCTCTAAGTTTAATTCACATGGTTCCACTGAGATTTTGAGAAATGTTCCTATACTACAGCTTTTTAAGGTAAATATTTACATCCTGGATTCTTAAGAATACAAGTGTGAACTCAATCTGAATCTGATTTCGATAAGCTCACATCTTCAATGTTTCTTAATAATGTTAATCAATAGTAAATCATACCACATTTTATAGAGCTTGCTGTGAGTTATGTGGCTACTGCTTTGTAGCATTTCTCAGTCATGGCAGGATGAAGAGATTGGCCTTAGAGAGAAGGGTAGCACCTGCCTAGTTCAAATCCAGTCCTTCATTGTCAACCCAGTTAAATGCTCACTTGTCCTTGAAACATGAAAACATCAGTGCATTTATTTACTTCATTGCTGTTTTCCTTTTCAGTTACTTGAAAGAGAAGCAAAATGACGAAACCTAAATTTTAAGGTAAAGTATACTGTTTTTACTTAAGTGTACTTTAAATTCATCATTGTGTTCATATTGTTTGTAATTATATGTTGCTGTTTGTAATGAGATGTTGCTGTCGGTATTTAAAACATACTTCGAATCTCATTTACAACATAACTAATATTTTCCTACAGATTCTACAGTGAAGGTGTTGAGCAACAGCAATGGTGAGTGTCTGTGTTCTTTGTTGTGTTAACACTACTTCAGTGACGGGCCGTGCATTTGGTACCTGTGCCTTCAGTGTGGACTTACCTGATTTAATTCACCTCTTAATACCACCACTATCATGTCGACATTATAGAAACCATCAATACTATACAAAAACACAATATAACAATGAGTGGCATTACAGAGAGAGAGGCATTTTGCATATGGAGGGTGAATACCATTTTACTAAAGCAAGCTTCAAACCTTTACACTACAACCGCAACTGTGCCATCTATATCATGTGGAGCAGTTTAGAATCAATATTTGTCTAATAACATGACAAAAACATTAAAAAATGTAAATTAAATACAACTTACTCTCCAGAGATGCATACTCATAATGCATACTCATAATTTGCAACGCTCCTGTGGTATCAGTGGTATTGCTCGTCTTCACTGGTCTGGAAGTGGTGAACAAACCCTTTCCCGGGCTGAGACAAGCTAACTAGCTTTAGGGTTGGGCTACCTGGCTTTTCTAGATGTCTAGCTTTTCTTGAAAATGGATTTTTAACAACGTCCGAGACCAAATCAGTTTCTCTTCCTACATCAGTCTAACTGATGTATTAATGTGTCTGGATCGCTACAGACATGTTTTGCCAGTCCAACTTGGCTGTAACAGTTTCGCTCTGACGAACCAATCAGAGGACAGAAGAATGCTGATGCTAGTGTCTGTGAGGCGAAGTTGAAATCTGATTGGTTAAAGAAACAGATCCATTGCTAATATAGTCTAAGGTACATCGGCCAGCACAACTGATTCTGAAGACCCTGGGCAGATTAGATTGACATGGCAGCAAAAAGAAAAAAGAATCTAACATTCACATACTGGAAGCAGTGCAGCCAAGAAAAACTCACAATTTCATCGAACAAATATTGGAATTTAGGTTGTAATTGTAGATCAGTGCTTCTGATAATGTTTAGGCCAGCAGAGAAGAACTTGCTGGCCCTGATGGCCCACCACTGCACTACTCTGATTTAGAACTACTACTTTATTTAGAATGATCATACTTTAAATATTCCAGAAGAACAACCAGGAGAGTGAGGTACAACCATTGTAGATTATTTTTATCCTGGCTGATAAAACATTTAAATTGTTTAATATAAATACATTTCCAAATACTCTATTATACATTTGCAGCACTGTGGAGTAAGGCTAGCTGGTCGACTTTGGCTTCAGAGTTAGTGGGCGATTTGGTTGGCAAAAAACTGCTTGTGCCATGCTCCACAAGGTGGAATTTATTTTATGATGCTGTGGCGAGAATAGTTGAAATACCCATGACTGACTTGAGTACCATCTCTAATCATTTAGAGCTAAAATGTATTGGTGAGAGGGAGTTTCAGTTTCTGAGGGAATACTGTGCCATCATAAAGCCTCTCACAGTTGCTCTGGATATCCTTCAATAGCCCTCCTGGATAGCCGTCCTGCCCACAATAGAAGTTTTGATGTTGAAGCTACTGGAGATAAAAGAAGGCCTGATTATTGCAACTGGCCTACCTGATGCCATAGTTCAGGTAAGAAACATTTATCAATATTCAAATGAAGTTTATAGATGTAAACATTAATATTTTTAGCTGAGCAAGCACCAATATAGCGTAAGAAATGGAAAGAGTGTAAAGTGCAGAAACAATTTTTTTGATTCTATTCACACACTGTACTGCACCTACCCACTGGATGAAAAATAAACAGTAATAATACCATAATTAATTTTTTGCAAAAATAAAGTTTTAGTTTTGTCCAATCAGTTGCACGTATATTTTTAGTTTCTTAATGTGTGTGTTTTTGTGATGTTTAAATTATTTTATAACTCATATCTATAGGTCAAAAATCACAGTGGTGTACAGCTTTCATAGAATGTACATAGAGGGAATCTTTCACTCATTCTTAAATCTGTGTCACTGTGGGTTTTTTTTTTTTTTCTGCAGGCAATCAAAACACGATTTGCATCCGTTTTGGAAAGCAACAATGCAATACTGGCAGCTTTCTCATTTCTTATGTTTAAACTGTGATGGTTGAGAGACCAGAGGAAGAAAGAGATGGTCAAAGGAATGCTCACAGCAGAGTGTCACAAGCTCATCCCTCACCCTGGCCCTGTTCAGCAAGCAGCCACGATGCCTGTGTCTCAGACAACACCAGACTCAAGCTCCTTCAATGTGCAGGACTTTTTATGTTTTGAGGAGGCTGATGATACCTTCAGCACTGTGGAAACTGAAGTAATGACCTACTTGAGAACAACCGATACAATTTCCCACAATAAAGGAAATTTCTCTGAAGAAATGCAGCTACTCCATTAAGTGCACCTGTTGAGAGACTTTTCAGCCTGGGAAGTCTGGTACTGTCTCCAAAGAGGAACAAGCTGTCTGACCAAAGGTTTGAGAGACTTCTTCTCATGCGGTACAACCACTGGTTTGGAGGGACATTAAAAAGGACATTAATAACTAAAAAGTTACTTTTAAGAGTAACACATTACTTTTTGGTGTAAATAATCAACAAAGTAATTGAGTTACTTTTTGAATGAAGTAACGAGTAACTGTAACTAGTCACTATTTCTTAGTAACCAGCACAACACTGTCTGGCACAGTCGTGCAGGTGCTTTCATGACTGATCTTCTTAGGGGCTAAAAATGCGATTCTGCAAGTCTCAGCCCCGTAACACGAAAGGAAAGTGTTTTTTCAAACCGTTCCTCACAGAACACGCACATCAAAAGTCATGACATGCAGATTACTCGGTCATACCCTGCAAATTTATATGGACGCAGGTGGGAATCTCATAAAAAATATTACTCACAAATTATTCTTTTTGGTTGAGCATTTTAGTCGCAGTCTGGACCCCTGTATAAGAATGTATGATGTATGGAAGAGATTAACAGCAGCATAATTCAGAGAAAGAAAATTAAAAGCATTTAAAGAGGACTGAGGTGAACCCCTCAAACTGACCCAGAAACAGAGAAGGAACTTTCTGACCACCTGCTGGTTTTTCACAAACAGAACAAAAGTGTCTTTAAAAGTAATATTTATAAGGAGACACGACTGTTTTATGTTGTAGATGTTTTTCTGAAACTGTGGAATCGAGTCATTTCCTGGTGAATCAATCGATTCAGACTTTATTGAATCAATTCCAGTGAACTGACTCAGTGACTTAAACTAAATCTAAGGAGTCAAAATTACCGAACCAAATCTTTTTTAACTGAATTGATTGAATTATTAAAATAAATCTATTAAATGACATTGTTATTTTCTAACGTTTTGAATTCAAAGATTTATTTCTGATGTTTTTAACATAACTGAGGTGGTCAGAAGTTATATTTGAGCAGTAGATGTTATAAGGCTGCATTCAAACTAAACTTTTTGCAGCAATCGATAGTTTTGATCAGTTTAACTTCTGTTCATGTTCAAATGATTTCAATCAGAACCTTTATTTTATTATCATTTACTTTTGTCACATTTTCCCAACATTTCATCATGTGGATTTTAATTCTTAGTTACGATTTAAATGAAGTCCAACACTTTAATAAAAGACACAAAACACACAATATTAAAATATAAATTTGTATTAAATATTACAATAAACTTTGATGTGTTTTGTACTTTATTATATGTATGGCATGGCTAAATCTAAACCTGCCCAGAGCTTTGTAGATTGTTGCTCTCCGGTGCTGCCATTTCCTGTTCTTCGTGAATTATTGAGGAATCTGGTTTTAAAGCGAGTGATGTTTTGTTTGGTCTTTAGTTTTTTCTCAAATTCACTCACAAATTCCAAAGTTTCGTCCAGCTCAACAACAAGTTCCTCCAGTTGCGCTTGTTCTCTCATCAAATTATTTCTCTTGTGCTCTGCCCTCTTTTTCTCTTCCTCACAGTGGTTGAGGGAATCCTGGAGCTTCCTGGTGGTTTGGAGGTGTGAGGTGGTCATTTCCTCCAGGTCGTGTTTGGCCTTCTCTTTTTCTTTCCTGAGTTTATTTTGCTCAGAAAGCAAAGTGGCCTCTTGCAGAGCAAGACGTGTCTCCAGTTGGTCTCGGTCTCTCATTAAATTATTGTTCTCTTTCTTACAGAGATTTAATGAATCCTGAAGGCTCTGATGGCCTGGAGTGGTATATTGTTCCTCTCCTCCATGTCTAGTTTGGCCTTCTTTTCTTTCTCTCTTTTCAAAGTGACCTCGAGCTGAGCAACATGTTCCAGCAGTCGCTTTTGTTTTCTCGCGCAGATCTCTCTCTCACGTTCTACAGATTTCTCGTAGAGTTTCAGGAAAGACTGGAGCTCAGTGATGTACTGGAGCTGTGTGTCATTTCTACGATTTATGTCCTGTTCCCGCTGCTTTCGCTCAGAAGCCAAAGAAGCCTCCAGTTTTTGCACCGTCTGTAGCAGAATGGCTTTCTCTTCTTTCTTTTCTGCTATCTTCTCTTTCATCTGATTAATAAATGCATTTAAGTCTTTTACTACCTTCTCCATGTGTTTCAGCTTCTCCTTCATTTCAGCAATCTGTTTAGTTTTCCTCTTTTCTTTGGTTTGATAAATCTCTCCAAATCTTCTGAAGAGCAACATGTTTACGTCTCTTTACTCACACGCACAAACCTCGGAAATGAGAGAAACAGAGACGCATTCTGATTTACATAAAAGTTTCCTTACTGTGACATCACACAGAGATGCTCCGTCCCCCCGGTTTCTCTCTCTCTCACCCAGTAAACTGGGTCTGTACTGTATTTGTAATGTTTTTGCATTAATGTAATAATATCTGATAGCCATTAGAGGGCACTCTCATGCTGCATGTGGGTGTGTTTGCAGTGTGCAGAGTAAACGAGTAAAAAATGCTGTGCAGTCATGTCTCCGGTTCTTTCTGCGCATGCTCCGAACTTAACGGGATAATATGTGTTTTATAGCATAATGATGCAAACATAACAGTATTTACATTCATCACATTACTGTGCTGGAAAACAATAAAAATTAAAGCAGCGATGAACGGGCCTCGCACCTTGGCTCACCGCCACCGGTTGGCCTGAGGAAAACAGTGAACAGTGGGCGAGGTGCATGTAAGCGAGTAAAGACAGGAGAATTATAGCACAGTCATTTCAAAGTGCCACACTTCCTGCTGCCAGTAGGACCGTAAATGTATATTGTCATAAATATTGTCATCAGTCCAGGACTTTTATCAAACATGTGAAGTTTGGAGCTGATCGGTCATTGTATGCCTGAGTTCCAAACAACTTTCTGTTTTGTGATGTAATCGCAAACATCAGCACTTAGCCAACTGTTGCACGGTTGAACGTGTTTATAGCATGTTTGGTATTGCGTGGCATGTTGAAATGTGTTTCTGAGAGTGAAGTACAGTGTAAAATATGACATTTCTTTTTGCCAGCAGGTGGCGCTATAACTAATACTGAATATGGGCATGTAGATCTGTTCAGATCAGGAGTCGTATCAAACATGAGAAGTTTGGGGCAGATTGGACATTGTATGTCTAAGTTATAGCAACTTACTTTTTGATGGCGAAACATAAAAATTTGTCAGTCCGCCACAGACACACCCTTTAATGAAAACTCAAGATCTTTGCAATTTAACATTTAGATTGTGCAGAACAAATTTAGTGTTGATCTCTAGGAGGAGTTTGTTAAAATACAACATCTGAAAATGGCAAAAATGACAATAAATGTGCTCATAAAATAAAAAATACCCGACTTCCTGTTGGGTTTCGGATTTCGTACCCATAGACTTTTTTGTAGGTATTAGTGTGTTACATGTGTGTACCGATTTTCATACATGTACGTGAAACATAGCTTGAGGCACACACCGTTGAAAGTGTATAGGTGGCGCTGTTGAGCCATTTTGCCACATCCACTTTAGAAAAACACTAATTTAAACATGCAAAGTCCAATCTGCACCAGATTTGACTCTGCATAGGTGGCGCTATTGAGCCATTTTGCCACATCCACTTTAGAAAAACATATCATACCTAAAGTTTCGCCATTTCTGATGTGTGTGCAAAGTTTCGTGACTTTTCGAGCAATTAAAAAAATAATAATAATAAAGAAACGGAGCGATTACAATAGAGTCCTTGCACCATCGGTGCTCGAGCCCTAATAATAATAAAGAAACGGAACAATTATAATAGGGCGTTCTTAGGCCATGAGTGTTTTTTAAACAAGTGAAAGTTTGGTGCAGATTGGACTTTGCATGTTTAAGTTAGTGGAAAAATTGCCTTTTCCTGTTGCCAGCAGGTGGCGCTCTAATAAAAATGGAATAATGTTCTTTTGATGTGTTCAGGCCTAGACTGTTATCAAACATGTGAAGTTTAGCATTGTAAAGAATTGTAGAGAATTCAGTAAATATGTGGGTGAAGTGCTTTAAAGTGGAAAAATAGAAGGAATTTTTATGTTGAATACATTTTGAAAGTATTTATAATGTATGTATGGTAAATAGTAAAAAGTGAAATGCAAGAATAAGTCAAAAGGGTTGCAAACAAAGAGAATGGCATTTATTGTTGTAGAAAGGCAACATGTTATGGTCATTAATGAAAACCAGTCTGACAAAAATGTCATGTGATACTAACATTGTTTGATTTGTGTTGAAAAGTGACAAAAATGCAAAAGGAACTGCTGAAAGTATGTAAAAAGTTTGTGTTTTCCTTGTTGATTAAGGTGGAGGCCATCTTGTCTGTATAGGGGGTAGACTATTTTTCCATGTTTGAGGAAAGTTTTGTTGTGTTCAGAAAGATGATGTTGTCTGTGTGAGTAGTTCAGTGGTGTAGCATAGTGTTGTATTGTTTCACTGTAGTTTTTTTTGCTGAGTCATCTGTAGGTTGTGGCAAGACAGCACTAATTGCAAAATACAGAATGTGAGGATTTGCCTGAGAGATTGAAGTTGTTATTGTTTTCATTCGTTGGATGATCAGTGATGGGGCTGCTCCACTTGCTCCACTTGCAATGTCATTGGTTTGTTGATTGTTGATGTTATTAATATCTGTTCTGTAGAGAGACAGAGAAGGTGAGTGAATATAAGATGAAGAGTATGTGTACAAATAGAGAGGCTGTATATCGGAATTTGCCAAACATATTGAGAATATTAATAGGATATAAGAAAGTTACATTTAACATAAAAGGTAATGATTTTTAAACATTTGTGTAAACATTATTAAAGGAAAAGGAATAAATTGCATCTTTTAACTTTCTGGATTTGTGTAGCATAGGTATCTATAAAATACATATCATATTTTATATTAATAAAAAAGCAATGTTTTTTGAAAGCTGGAGTTAAAGTTATAAATATACTTTATGTCTGAAATAAAAGGGGTGTGACTTTGTGGTTAGGGGTGTATTTTAGGTGTGTGAGACTCTTTATTGTAATGGGCTTTCAAGGATAAGTTTGTCATAGTGAACTGGTGGTGGCGCTGTTCAGTGCATTGTAGCTGCAGTAAAGCGTGCATCACAATACTGTAAAAGGTAAATATTTTGTGTCATGTTTAATGAGTGTAAAGGATTTGTTTTTTTGTTGATTTTGTAGTGAGATATTTATAAATGCATTATATGTGTTTTGTTGTTGCAGGAAAATGGCATTTACAAGTCCGTCCAAAATTCCACGTGTGGAAGGGGAAGAGTTTGTGTTATTAAGAGATCAGTTTTGCTCATTAGCAGTGAGTATTATGCATTTTATATTGTGTTAAATATATTTGTATTAACACTATATCAGTGTTAATGCTACATTTCTAAAATTGTCAGGATATACTGTAATTGGCCTATACAGTTATTTTCTTCCTTTAGTTTTATGAGGTAATTTGTATATATTGTATTTTTTTGGTGCTCAAATTAAGTATTTATACATTGTGTAAAATTTACTTTATTGTTTTATAATTGTAAAAAACTATACATTTATTTACGTAGTAAAATTTATTTGATGTAGTTTTGGATTTTGTTTCCCCTCAATAATAAAAACCTTCATTTAAAATCTGCATGTCGTGTTCACTTGTGTTATCGTTTACTAATATTTAAATTAGTTTGATGATCTGAAACATTGAAGCGTCACAAACATACAAACAAATAAGAAATCAGGAAGGGGGCAAACACTTTTTCACACCACTGTACATTGTTTCTACATCGACCATATATTCTACATATACACATTCTACCATCTACTACATATAGACATCTTACATCCACCACCCCGTGCCTTTAATCACGCTGTGCTGCCCAACCCCAGACTGGGTCATACCAACTTGCAAAAATTGTGATCCAAACAGAGAGACTGCATTACTTTATGTGTTTGAATATTACGATTCTCTGGTGTTCGTCTGTGCAGTTTAGGGGTATAACAGTGTCAGTTGCAGGCCGTGTCTTCAGTGGGGACGTACCCAACTTAATCCACCTCTTAATACCACCACTATCACGTCACAATTATAGAAACCATCAATACAATACAAAAACGCAATATAACAACCTGTGGCATTACAGAGACAGAGGCATTTCTACGGTGGCCAAGAAGCACCAAACCCATTAACAATTTAGAAAACAAATTAAAAAATTCGAAAACACTAACAAATCCAAAAACACGACAATTCAGACAAACCGGAAAAGGGAGGCATAGTTTGTGAATGAAACACGTACCGATCATGTCATTCAAAATATGCAGGAAGTACAACCGTTTTTTATATATATATATATATATATATATATATATATATATATATATATATATATATATATATATATATATATATATTTTTTTTTTTTTATTAAACAATTTGCCATAAACAAACAACGTGGCAATAACAAGTACAATTTACATTACAATACACAGAACAGGTGCATAAAATTACAAATATATACACATATATTCAGGGAAAGAGGGAAAAAAATTGATAAATAAATAAAATGTATAATAATAATAAAATTACTGATCACTTTTCCTGCGACTCTTTGGGCTTGTAGAGGTTATCTCGCTCATGCTCTGCACAATTCTTCTCTTCCTCACACTGATTCAGGGAATCTTGAAAGCCTCTAATGGTTTGAAGATGTAGGATGGTCCTCTCCTGCATGTCTTGTTTGGCCTTCTATATTTTTACCTCCCATATATTTTTTTCAAAATCAAAAGTGGCCTGTAGCTGAGCAACACGTTCCTCTAGTCGCTCTTGGTGTCTCTTTAAATTATCTTTCTCATGCTTTGCAGTCTTCCTCTCTTCTTTACAGAGATTCAGAGTATCCTGAACCTCTCGAAAGGTCTGGAGCTGTAAGTTGTTCCTCTCCCTCATGTCTAGTTGGCCTTTCTTGCTATTTCTCTCAAATTCTAAATTAGCCTCGAGCTGAGCAACACGTTCCTCCAGTTGTTTTTGTTCTCTCGCCCAGCTCTGGCTTCTCTCAGTTATGTCCTGTTCCTGCTGCTTTCGCTCAGAAGCCAAAGTAGCCTCCATCTTATGCACTATCTGTAGTAGAATGGCTTTCTCTTCTTTCTCTTCTGTTATCTTCTCTATCATCAGATTAGAAAATGCATCCAAGTCTTTTACTACTTTCTCCATGTATTCCAGCTTCTCCTTCTTTTCAGCAATCTGCTCAGAATTCCTCTCTCTTCTGGTTTTAAAAATTTCTCTAAACCTTCTGAAGAGCCCCATGTTTGCGTGTCTTTACTCAAATGCACAAACCTCGGAAATGAGAAACAGAGACGCATTCTGACTTACATACAGGTTGCCCTACTGTGACATCACAAAGAGATGCTCTGCCCTCTTTCTGTGACGTCACCCATGCCCCCCTCACTCTCTCTCTTACACTCAAACACTCACTATGCGCATGCGCACATTACAGAGGGATAAAATATCATGGCGTCTTCATAACTTTTCTGTTGTTCCTGAGAGAAGAGCGATATTACAGTCATAAATAAGATAAAAACGGCTGTAAACTGTGTGTAAAGCGAGTGAAGGTCAGCGGGACTCCATGCTCTCTGAGGACGGACCGGGGCTAGCTTAGCATGCTAACTTCAGTAGATATCTCTGTTACATAATACATAGAGGTTTTTAAAGTCCAAACTGTCTTTTATTCACATTCTGTTGATAATTGTATTTGATTGATGAGTGTTTAAACTACACTTATTACATAGAGCTCCATAGAGAAAGCAGTTAGTACGCCGTATTTGACAGTAAATGGTCTAAAAAAGGTTAGAGAACAAGCACCTGCACCTTGGTATAATAGTCATACGCATGCCCTCAAGGGAACAGCACGTAATCTGGAAAGGAAATTGAGGAAAACTAAATTGGAGGTATTTAAGATTGCGTATAAAGACAGTATGCTCAGCTACAGGCAGGCGCTAAAAGCTGCTAGAGCTGAACACCTGAGCAAACTCATAGAAAACAACCAAAACAATCCCAGGTTCCTTTTCAGTACTGTAGCTAAACTAACTACAAATCAGGGCTCTGAAAATTGTGTTTCATCACAGTTTAGTAGTGAGGACTTTATGAATTTCTTCACTGAAAAAATAGATAACATTAAAAAAACAATTGTGGCAGCTTCTCCTGAGACAGTGTTACCTTAAACTCCACAACTCCACTGTTTTACATGTACAGGACAGGAAGAGCTGTATAATGTTATTGCCAAAGCTAAATCGACAACATGTCAGTTAGATCCAATTCCTACTAAATTACTGAAGGAAGTGTTATATACAACTGGTGAACCTCTTCTGAATATTATTAACTCCTCACTATCTTCAGGTCACGTCCCTCAAGTTAGCAGTTATTAAGCCCCTCATTAAGAAACCTCATTTGGATCCAAACACGCTATCGAATTACAGACCAATTTCAAATCTCCCATTTATATCTAAGATTTTAGAAAAGATTGTCGCTGCCCAGTTATGTTCCTACCTGCAAGAGAACAATATCTTTGAAGAATTTCAGTCAGGTTTTAGGCCCCATCATAGCACAGTTAAAATCACTAATGACCTGTTTTTAGCTTCAGACCAAGGCTTCATCTCGCTGTCAGTTTTACTAGATCTTAGTGCTGCATTCGACACTTTAGACCATGATCTCCTCCTAGATCGCTTACAAAATTACATCGGCATTCAGGGACAGGCATTAAGCTGGTTTAAATCCTACCTGTCTGATCGTTACCATTTCGTAGATTTAAATAGAGAGCTATCCAGGCTAAAGCAAGTAAATTATAGCGTGCCGCAAGGTTCAGTTCTAGGACCCCTGATCTTCACAATATACATGCTTCCGTTAGGAAATATTATTAGAAGGCATGGAATTAGCTTCCATTGTTATGCTGATGATACTCAGCTATATATCTCATCTAAACCAGGCGATACAGCTAAATTAACCCGGATAACTCAGTGTGTTAAGGAAATAAGAGATTGGATGACCCATAACTTTCTACTTTTAAATTCTGATAAGACTGAGATTTTGCTCATCGGCACAAAAACTAGTATACAGAAGCTCCAGCATCTCAACCTGCGTTTAGACGGATGTTCTGTAACCACTAGTTCAACGGTAAAAGACCTGGGAGTTATTTTAGACAGCAGCTTGTCTTTCAAATATCATATCAACCAAGTTACAAAAACAGCCTTCTTTCACCTTAGAAATATTTCTAAGCTAAGAACATGTTATCTACATCTGATGCAGAGAAGCTCGTCCATGCGTTCATGACCTCCAGAATAGACTACTGTAATGCGATTGTGGTGATGCGATCAACCAATTTGATTATTGGTGTGGAAATGGTATGTTCCACGGGTATAAAAGGGGATGAGATTGACAGGCAACCAAGCGCACGTCATCAAGCGCGTCATCTGGGGTTTCGGAAGTGACGTAACTTCCTGTGCGTCGTGTTTATGTCTACGAGGTAAGCGCTATCAGCAGCAGTTGCATTCCGAACCTTTTTTTGTCAAACAGGGTAATTTGAGATTCATTTAAACTTGCAGTGTGTGGCTGAGGAACATGGCGGATGTGTCGAGTGACACTTTGTCAGCTTTTCACTCGTACACGTCAAGTGTGCGGAGCGGCGTGAGTCCTATTGGCAGGTATGTGATCAGTTTCATTTATGTGTAGCGAGGCGCATCCCTTATTTTAAATCTAAAGTCTTGTATGTTTTATCAGTGTCACGGAGGTGTTGCAGCAGGCTTTTCGGGCGCGTTGAGCTTTGCGTCCTTTCTGCATAATCGATACTGACTACTGAGCAGCTGCAGTAATGAACGTATGAAAAGGAGTGCGATTGTAAAGATTGGGTTGTTTTATTTCTTCATATTGGTCCAGGCTTGACCCGCTTTTCACTGCCTCTTAACGGATGCATGTAATATGAACTAACTATCATATCTCTATAAAGGGGGAATTGCCTTCGCGACCGGACTGACAGCGCTTCCGGCTAGTGAGAGTGCAGCTAAACTTAGCGTGTTGAGTATTTAAGGTTTTGACTGAGGTGGGGTATTTGCATCGTATATCTTTGTATTGTCACCCCTGTTGTGTTGTTCTTTGTTTGTTTGATTTTCTTTCGTGGTTTTTCTGAAGTTGTGGTTTGTAAACTCCTATTTGGGGTTTTTGTATGATTTGTTTTGTAAATGTGATGTTATGTTATATGACGCTTTTGTGCTGCCTATAATTGTTAAGGAGAGCCGCTATTATCAGGTGATGCTAACTCCTCTGGCAGCGGCGTTCTTTTATAAATAATAGTGTGCTGTTTGTATGTGTGTAGTTGGTGTATTTGTCTAATGTTGTTGTTCTTCTCCCTTCAGAATTGGGGTACCAGTGCTAGCCAATGTCTGCGGTGTGTGGTGGTGGTACAGCTGTCGACTTGTAGTGATCACAATTGGGTTTGTGGTGTGGTGTTGTGAGAGAACACGAGTGCGTGCTGTGTTTAGCTAAAAAGGCAGGACAAAGTCCCCAGTTCTGAAGTGGTAAAACAAGAGTGTGCATGGATGAATGATGTTGTGATTTTTTTGTACTCTTTTAAATTTTTGTATATTAAAATGAATTATGTATTTTTAATGTGTTCTGAATAAATTGTGTGAAATATTTCCTGTTGTCTGATATCTGTCTCAGCCACTACGTATTTGCATGCTTTTTAGTACTTTTGTGTCCCTGGCCCATTTCCAGGGTGGCGTAGTCAATTTACTGCCATATTTGGTATTGGTTAAACACTCCCACATGCCACACATTACTAGGTGGATGTCCTGCATCATTAATAAACAAGCTTCAGTTAGTTCAGAATGCGGCAGCAAGAGTTCTTACAAGGTCAAGAAAACTCTGAAATAGTCTTCCTGACAGTGTTCGGGCTCAGACACACTCACCCAGTTTAAGTGCAGATTAAAAGCTTATCTTTTTAGCAAAGCCTACACATAACACACATCACATATCATAACCTTGTGCTCCAGAACATCTGATCTCATGCACATTATCAACTTGTGCTGTTAATATCATGAACAGCAGCTACACTAATTGCTCTCCACTGTTTCTTTTTCTCTCCCCATCCCGAGGCATCCTGAGGTTTGGCCAGCTCCAGTCACCTCCCACCTCGTGAAGATTATGGACCTATGGATGATTATGGAGAAGTAGATGCCGAACTCACAAACATCCCGAACCATCTACAGACGTACGAGTGCCAATTGGATCCCACTACATGTGTGGCATTTGACCTCCTGGAGTGTTTAAAGGCTCTGGCATGGAGTAGCTGATGCTGGATCTATGATTATCACAAATGTTGAGCTCAGTAGCTACTACTTTTATACCAAAGACTGTAGAAAGAACATTTACTTATAATCTTATACTCCAGTGCTCATGCTAGTTCTAACTCTCCAGTGTTCTGTACTGTTTAAAGATTTATGATTAAACTCTTGATGTCACACAAATGAGGATGGGTTCCCCTTTTGAGTCTGGTTCCTCTCAAGGTTTCTTCCTCATTACATCTGAGGGAGTTTTTCCTTGCCACAGTCACCACGGCTGCTCATCAGGGATAAATACACACCATTCACCTTAACTGTTGATTTCTGTAAAGCTGCTTTGAGACAATGTCTGTTGTGAAAAGCGCTATACATATAAACTTGACTTGACTTGACTTGAACAAGTTGATAATGCCCACAGAGGGTAAAGACTTGCTTCCCTCACCTGTGAAATGTGACTCAGGCTCCTCCTTTGTCCATCCACAATGACAAAAGGTCTTGTCTTCCCCAGGGGCTCAACCCCTCTGCTACGACCAGTCACTGCAGGGACACAGAAAAGAAACTAGCATGCATAATGTATAAAATAATCCTGTATGTACACTACATTGATTATTGGTGAGCTATTTATAGGAATTTCTCATTCTGCACCAAAAACAAGGACACACATAAAAGACACCAATATACCAATACATTTAGTTATTTAAAAAAAAATTATATTTATTGCTTTGCGCTTCAGCTAGCTTGCTAACACTATCAAGTCTGTGCCTATGATTTCTAACAACAGAGAACATAATAATAAAAAATATACACTTCAAAAGTGGACAGATATGATTTTTCACGTTCCACATTGTATTTTAGATTGTTAAAGTACATTGGCTTATCTGTATTTACTGTATTTAGTAATGTAATTCAGTTTACAGTACACAGTGAACCAAAACAAAGTACCTCCAGGAGCAAGGCCCTAAATAAAACATTCATTTATTTATTTACAATAGTTTGTTATATAATATAATTATATATCATTTGCGTTGTTGATAAATTTACAGTGACAGCTATTATACATTGTTCTGTTGAACTAATAGACACATATGTTCACTGTCTGCAGCTGTGTGTGTGAATGGGTGAGTAACAGTGACCATCTGTGGACAACAAATTTTGTTTGTCACTGAAGGCTAATGCTGGGCGCATAATACCATATTCAGACCAGCAAAGACATTTATGACACACAATGAGGAGCTTTGCTGTTGCCCTAATCCAATGCTTTGTCTTTCATTCTCTTTAAGTACTTAGTCATGGCTCTTTGCTCACTTTGGAGACTTTCTAAACTAAAAAAGATTGAAATACTATGGTTTGAACTGGCCAAGTGTGTTATTAAATAATATTTATACATGTAATGTGTACAACTATACAGTACTATACATTTTCTCTTGCTAGACAATAATTAAGGACTGAGACTATTTCAGTGTAAAATACTGTATTTGGTTAATGTGTTTTTTCGTGAGCTCATCAGTGCAGTATGTTGCATCGCTTTCATGCTGTCGTCTATTATGATGTACAATATTACAAACAACAGCAGCAGATTCATAGATCTTTAAAGAAACTGTTGTACATGCATTACGTTACTGTGTTTGTTTGTTTGTGTTTGTTTCACACAAGGCTTTAGAGGACGATTAGTGGACGTCTAGTCTGCGGCGGTAGAGGATGAAGAGTGGACGTCTCGTCTGCGGCGGTAGAGGACGAAGAGTGGACGTCTCGTCTGCGGCGGTAGAGGACGATGAGTGGACGTTTAGTCTGTGGCGGTAGAGGACGATGAGTGGACGTCTCGTCTGCGGCGGTAGAGGACGACGAGTGGACGTCTCGTCTGCGGCGGTAGAGGACGACGAGTGGACGTCTCGTCTGCGGCGGTAGAGGACGATGAGTGGACGTCTCGTCTGTGGCGGTTTGGCAGCACTGGGGTTTGGCTCTGAAGCTGGAAACACACCTGCTCCCTGTCAGGAGAAATGGTTCGATCTGTTTTATAAGGTTTGTGCTGTTAAAATGTGTATGAGAACATGATTAAACACAGGTACCATAACCTAAAGGTCTTTATTTGTACAGAGGGAGAAATGTCCAGTGCAGGTCCACGACCAGTTGAAACTTTCCGGTGGACCACAGAAACGTCTTTGTGGATTCCACCCTCCTAAAGTGTTCATTTCAGACTTTCAGGTGATCATCTCTTTCATGTCACGTCACTGTGGACCTGCACAACTATATTTGTGACCACACTCATGTGCTTTAAATGTCCTCTGCTGTGGGATGCAGAAATACTTGTTGCAATATTTATTTTCATGTACAAAATCTCAATAAAGTGATGTTTACATCCCTAATTATATATAACAATATCTGCTTTATCTATTCCCATTTCTCATCCAGTGATCAAATAGTGGAAGCACTGAGATCATTGTAAAAGACTTTGGTTTTTGCTCAAGTGTGTTAAAGTGTGTTATATTTATAGATGAGATCTACTGCAGACAGGAAGAGACTAGACAAGCTGATCAGGAAGGCCAGCTCTGTGCTGGGGATTCCCCTGGACACTGTACAGGAGGTGGGAGAAAGGAGGATGGTAACAAAACTATCATCATTGCTGGAGAACGCCTCCCACCCCCTGTATGAAACCGTTACATCGCTGAGCAGCTCTTTTAGTAACAGACTAATACATCCCAAGTGTCTGAAGGAGCGATACAGAAGGTCTTTTCTCCCTGCTGCTATTAGACTATACAACCAAAGCTGTTCCCAGTAAAACCAGTCACCAACATACAACACTGCTATTACTTTTTAAGATGTGCAATAACTTTATCTGTGTGAAATATTATTAAACAAATCAGGTACAATATTATGTGCAATATTACCAGCAATTTACGTGCAATACTACCTCAAAACATGACTTAAAAAGCGTACTTTTTTTTTTTTTTTTTCCTATTTGTATTATTACATTGTACTGTATATATACTGGTATTGTAGTATATGTATATTATTTTTAGATATTTGCATTTATTTTTATTTCTTTATTATTATTATTATTATTATTGTTATTATTTTTATTTCTGTTTTTTATTTTTTTGTATATTCTTTTTTATATATATTTGCATCTATTTTTATTTCTTTGTCTTGCTGCTGTAACATAGAAATTTCCCCACTGTGGGACGAATAAAGGTTTATCTTATCTTATCTTAGATCTTCATTTCACTTCACTTCTGCCCTCAGACTCTCACTAGTGTACAGAGATGATTGTGGATTAAACATATTAATGTGTGAATGTTAGATTTTCAATGTTTCTTCTTATTTAGATCTGTAAAAAATATCAAGACTAAAAGGTAAATAAAACCTGTGTTCCACACTCTTTATTGTTCTTTTACCAGGTCGTAAGTGTTCCACCTGCTGCAAGTGTTCCACCTGCTTTACTCCACTCCTACTGCTGTAGCGCCCCCTACCTTCACCCCCACCATTATACAGCCTGCACTTTTATGTCATTTAAAATGACCTTTATATGTCATTATCATCATTATTATGTTTAAGTTCATAATATACAATATGTGTCTTTACAGCCTAGTAGTCAAAGTCCATCTCCTTCATCCAGTCCTTCATCTGCATCCAGTCCTGCTGTTTCTTCCAGTTCTGCTCCTTTAATTATTTCTTGCTGGTGTTGTGAGCGACTCATTTTACTGTTTATTTGTGTGGATTTACTACTATTATAATCTATAGTTATTTATGATTAGGTTGTTGTTTTAAACCCAATTAGGGACTTTTTTTTTATCAATGTTTGTATTTTTGTGTGTTTGCATCTATTATAATTTTCATTTGACATTTTGTAGCATTTTCAGTAATTAAAAATAAAATGTTTTATTGTTCATAAAACAGTGACTCATGAATTATTCTGTGAAACTGCTGAACCCATTATCATCTTCATTATTGTTATTATTAAGTAGAATATAAATAAACAGAAATAAAAAACATGTCCCATATAATAAACTTTTGTTAAAAATGTTAAAGGTTAAATAAGTACATTAAGAAAATAAACATCCATTTTATGCCCCTTTATTGGAAAAATTAGTCAAATCATATAGATATTAATTAACATGAGTGACAAGTGATGTATTTTTATTCACATCATCAGTATTTTTGTGCACTATTGGGGGATTTCAGCGGTGTCTGAGGTGGGATTCAAACCAGCGTCATTCACATCAGAGATTCTCCCTGGAAAGCAGATAAAAAGGCAGTTTGCTATCAAATATATACACATCAATTTGCCAAAAACCATAACAAATGTCCATCATCTTTTTATTTCCTCTTTTTCTTCCATTTTTCTAATTTTTCCTCTCTCTTTTCCCCTCTTCCCACCCCTTAACAGACTATTGATCTCCAGCTTCACACAGCTCACATCCTCAACTCTGTCTCACACTGCCCTCTAGCGGCACTATCAGGACGTGCTTTATGCTCCATTCTGTACTAATGTGACTTCTGTTTGTGTTTTAATGCAGTGATTCTCAATCTTTTTCTGCCTTTTACCACTTCAGAGGGGTGGGTTTTTAAACCCACCTGTCCTTCAGCACCTCAAAAAAGGATAATGAAATTCTTTAAGTTGAAAAATGTCTAATTTATTGAACTATCCAATTCTAAATGAACATCAACTAGCATCAAAAACAAAAATAGAGAAAATAAAGGTGTAGTTGTGATATCACTTGGACTTTCACTTTGCAGTCTGTGCAAAATAGAGCAAATTCATTTCATAAATCTTTTTAAAACGGGGTTGTAGACTTGATACTGTCACTCTCAAGTCATGTTCAATATTGAGCTGAGATCTGTATTTAGTTTTCAGTGTAGCAACATCTGAAAAGTCTCAGAGATGAGATGTGGCAAAAGGAACAGGATAAAACAGTTATTTTCTTTAAGGCTGAATTTTTGGTTTAATCTCCTACCAGAGTGATGTGTACAGAATCATCATAAAAATTCTAGTATCTCCATGACAACCGCCAAACAAACAAACAGCAGCAAGAAGCAGCAGCGATTAGCAGCAACTAAGAACATTTACAACTTCTATTAAACATTTCTTCATACAGGTACCTGGTAAGTCTTCTAAATAATTATGGTAGAATATTGTACATTATTTATGTCATGCGGGAAACGGAGGCAGAAGCCAAAGTAACAACGAATAAAGTTTTATTTAAACAAAAGGACGAAGACAAAACACAGATACTTGCTGTGAAAGGATTATTCTGGTGACCCACAATAGTCCAGAGTCTGAGGAATAATCCGAATGAGGGAATCCGGGAAAAAGGAAAGTAATATCCACGGTGCGCCTGGAAAGAGTGCACGCGGAGCGAGAGCGCGAGAGTCCGGGTCGAACTGCACGTAGCGGGAAACGCATGCGCGCGCACATAAGGCAATATGAACACACAGGAACATGCAATAAAGGAGCCGGAGTGTTGGGGAATGTGGGGTTTATATCGGCGGTGTGATGAGTGAGTGAATATGCCTCAGGTGTTCTCAATGAAGCCCGATGCGAGGAGCTCCATGTGGGCGGGGCAGATGAGAGAAGGAGCAGGGCGTTCCCCGAAGCACCAAAGGGGGCGTGGCAGGGGGATTCCTGACAATTTAGTAGAAGACTTGAAAAGTAAAAAGTAATTATTTAGTGACATTAGCTAGCTAAGATTAACTTTTATAGTTTAGCTTTTTATATTAATCCATCATATGTATTTAATAATTAGTATAGAATCTATTAGATACAATGAAGTAGCTTAATTTAACCTATTTATCCCATATTTTAATCAAACTCATGTAACCTGTTTACTCCAAGTATAATTAACATAATATACTAATAAATAGAGTAGAATAGGGTCAGACTGGGACTACAATTTTAATAATCCTTGCAGCCGTGACATGTTTTATCTGTTGTGGAATTCCTTGTCATTGTTTAGACAATACGTACAGCTCCCAGTGTATAAAATTACAGGTGAAGAGTCTTCTACAGAAAACATCTCCACAGATATGGATCAAAACATCTATGTGGATTTGGATGGAGGGATTATGGCCCTAGTCAATGAGAAAAAAATGACTGTAACAAACGTTTCCTTATAACTAAAAGCACTAAACTCTTTCTACGCTTTAATTCTGATTCTTTGATTATATCGTATATAAATCATGTTGTTGTTGTGTGTATTTTATGCTGTGTGCAGGAACATGGCAGTTGGTGAACAAAGGTGGCTCCTGCAAAGTCTGCATCAACGCATGTGTGCGTACATCGAAGCATGTGCTGAGGGGTATCACATCAACTTTGACACCTTTAGACCTACCTGCGATGCTTGTTATTTCCTTCTTCTTCCAAAGCATTGCCTGTGGTGCCTGGAGCCCACCTGTCCTTTAGGTGAACGGTGTTATAATTTACCCCGTAAATGGTTCGGGTTTCCTCCAGTAAAGGACGAATTCGTTTGGGGAACTGATGCGGACCCGTTCAGACCGGTGATGGACATTCTGCACCATGCTAACATGTTCTCCCCAGATGGAATGTGGCTAGATTCCATCCAGAACTCTGTCTATGATCTTCCTGCAGGACTTCAGCTGATCACCCGTATCTTTCATGTGCGTAGGGCTATTACCCTTGCCCAATCGTTTGGAGTTACTGCAAGCTCGCCGGGTGCTCCGAGCACTCACAGTTTTCTGTTCACGGACTTCGTCATGCAAAGCACCTTTGTAACGTACTACACCATCACCTTCTGTGGCTATGTTCTATGGACAACTGAACCAGCAAAACATCGTGATTGGAATTGTCGTCCTATCCTTTGTCGCAAATGTCACACAACAGACTCTAAGGTATTCTCAGCGAGTTCTCACGGTGGTGGTTTGAAGTTTCACGATGAGGTGTGGTCTGCACTGAAGTCTCACAGTTCTATATCTGTTCCCCTGCCGGACTGGATCAGACAACTATCACCCATTCCAGTAAAAAAAGAAAAGAATAGAAAAAAAAGGCAAGTGAGTCTGGACATCAAGGACAGCAACTGAAAGCTAAACCTCTCCATGTCCAATAATAATTAATAAAATCAATAAAAATCTAAAATAATAAATCACGTGTTTATTGAAGTGTTCGACATCATTTAAATCCTGATTCTAAATCAGTGTTTCTCAACTGGAGGATGCTTTTAAGATAAATAATTAAAATCCACATGATAAACTTTTGGGAAAATGTGACAAAAGTAAAATTGCACAATTATTAAAAGATGAAGTTAAACCATGATTTTTGTCTTCCTTTCAAACGCTGTATGACCTCCTCATGGGGGCTGTGTCTCGGCGTCATAATGCTGAGGGGGAGGGAGGTCAAGAGGGAGAGGGAAACTGGTCCTCAGTGCCACATTGTGCAAAACACCACATCCTGTAAAGTTTTGCTTTTTTTTTCAGTTACATGATGCAGTTTGAAGATGTAGAGTTTCAGCTTTACTGCACAGTTCTGTGTGTAAAATAAGTCAAAGTCATTTTTTTTCCAGGAATTTCTTGAATTCAGATTTTATTGAAATAAAAATTTTTATTTTCCTATAACTGCATTTGCATATTTTAAAATAAGGAACATTTAACTTGTTTGAACATTTTTGTAGTTCAAACAGCACCAATAACACTTAAAGCACTACACTACAGAAACAATATAATAGAAAGTTTTCTACATTTCTCTAATGCTGTCGAGTAACACAGTTTACAGGCCTAAGAATGTAACACTAGCTTCAAAATCACAACCTTGTTTCTGCCTGGTGTAGAAGCAGGGACCTTTTGCGTGTGAGGCGAACGTGATGACCACTACACTACAGTAACTACCACAGGGAAAAGCTTCTTGGTCACTGTTTGCACTTTTGCATACATTCGCAGTTGCAGTAGAGCAGGAGAATGAAACGGTTTGCTGAGAAGTTCAAAACAACCAACGTTCTTCTAACATGGATTCATTCGGCGATGTTCGCCCCTGCCAGTGTGGCGTTGGTGGTATAGTGGTGAGCATAGCTGCCTTCCAAGCAGTTGACCCGGGTTCGATTCCCGGCCAACGCAAAACCTTTAGTGATTATGTTCAGTTGCCAAAGTAACAACCTCTAAGCAGTCTTAAAATCACTTGGCTTCTTCTTCTTCTTATTATTATTATTATTATCCAACTCTTTTTTATTGATGCATTCGAACAGAAAGACACTCAGGCGAGAAAGACAATGAAACAGTGGTTAATTTAGTCCAACAACAAGAAATTGGTCTCTCTCTTTCTAAGTTATACATATAATTACAATCATGAATGTGAGCATCAAGAACAGGAGAAAGAAAGAAAGAAAAAAAAAGAATAAAACAAAATAAAAGATTTGCACCTAAGTACATTAACACTCTCTAAGATATATGTTTTCCTTTCTCTTTTCTACATCTACCAAGAAGTCAGGGACAAGGGGAAGAGCTCAAAAAGGCTAAACAAAGAGAACAGGATTTTATTTTCCTCTTTCTCTTAAATACAATAAGAATGGTTGCCAGGTGGTGTAAAACCTTTCCGTAATACTAAGTTATGTAAATCTGATCTTTTCTATTTGAATAAACTGAGACAGGTCATGTATCTAATGAGAAGAACTGGGTGGGTGAGGATTCTTCCAGTTCAGTAATATAAGTCTCTTTGCTACTATTGAACAAAAGGCGAGCATGTTTGATTGTAAGGATGACAAGGAGGGATTTGTGGGGTTGTGGGCCGACACCCATCACTGATCACTGTATTAACGAATGACGGGCGCATATAGAGGAGGAATGTACACGACCAAGGGCCTTGGACCATTCCTCATCCGTGAAATTATAATTAAGGTCCGATTCCCAGTTACTCTTTAAGAGAGAGATGAAGAGCCTGATTGAACAACGAATGATACGATAACGATAACACAAGTGAACATGCAGTTTTTATTATTGAGAAAAACAAAATCCAAAACTACATGCCCCGTGTGAAAAAGTGATTGCCCCCTAAACCTAATTTTTGGTTGGGCCGCACTTAGCAGCAACAACTGCAATCAAGCGTTTGTGATAACTTGTGATGAGTCTGTTACAGCGCTGTGAAGGAATTTTGGTCACTCATCTATGCAGAATTGTTGTAATTCAGTCACATTGGAGGGTTTTTAAGCACAAACCTTCTTTTGAAGGTCATGTCACAGCATCTCAATAGGATTCAGGTCAGGACTTTGACTAGGCTACTCCAAAGTCTTCATTTTTTCTTTCATTAGCCGTTCAGAGGTGGACTTTCTGGTGTGTTTTGGATCATTGTCCTGCTGCAGAACCCAAGTTCACTTCAGCTTGAAGTCACAAACAGATTCTCCTTCAGGATTTTTTAGTAAACAGCAGAATTCATGGATCCATTTATTACAGCAAGTCTTCCAGGTCCTGAAGCAGCAAAACAGCCCCAGACCATCACACTACCACCACCATATTTCACTGTTGGTATGACGCTCTTTTTCTCAAATGCGGTGTTACTTTTACGCAAGGCGTGATGGGACACACACCTTACAAAAGTTAAACTTTCAGTATTTTCCCAAAAGTCTTGGGGATCATCAAGATGTTTTCTGGCAAAACTGAGACGAGCCTTTATGTTCTTTTTGCTCAGCAGCTGTTTCAGTCTTAGATCTCTGCCGTGTGGATCATTTTTGCCGTCTCTTTCTCATGAGGGAGTCATGAACACTGACCTTAACTGAGGCAAGTGAGGCTGCAGTTCTTTGGATGTTGTTATGGGGTCTTTTGTGATCTCTTGGATGAGTCGTCGTTGTGCTCTTGGGGTAATTTTGGTCAGCCGGCCACTCCTGGGAAGGTCACTGTTCCATGTTTTTGCCATGTGTGAACAAAAAAGTTAGCACAGTTTTAACAGGGGGGCAAACACTTTTTCACACGGGGCCATGTAGTTTTGGATTTTGTTTCCCCTTCATTTAAAATCTGCATGTCGTGTTCACTTGTGTATCTTTTACTAATATTTAAATTAGTTTCACGATCTGAAACATTAAAGTGTGACAAACATGCAAATAAACAGTGTTGGGCCGGTAACGCGTTACTTTTGACAATAACTAATACTGTAACAATACTGTAAAAATATAGTAACTCCGTTACCATTACCGTATGGTGCGTTACCCGTTACTTTTATAAATGAATGAATTTGGGCTGAAGTGTAAACTACAGCCTAACCAGCTTACAGCAGCGTCGCATTGTAGGATTGGTGGATGAACCACTGTAAACATGAAGAAGACGCGCTGTGGGCGTGTCTCCGTTTATTCAGGTCTGTAATGGCAAGTCGAGGCGAGAGCAAGACGAGTTTCTCAAAGTGGAAATATGCTCATTATTTCACTTTAGTTAAGTATAAAGACAAAAAATGTCAAATGTAAGCTGTGTCTTTCTGGTTCGAAGCTCGTATCTACTGCGATAAACAGCAACTCCAATCTGCCGAAGCTCCTTCAGAATCTACATGCCTCGACGAAGCTAGAAGCTAACCCGGTGTTCTGTTTTCATACTTCAGCTGTTAAAAGAACATGTTTAAGAGCTCAACACAACAGCAGAAGCCACTTTAGTTTTTGATTGTGAATATATTATTCAGCTTGTTTTGTTATTTATTTCAGAAATGCTTGTGATGTATTCAGTTTGTGCTGCTCTGACTTTAATAAAATAATGTTTAAAAATGACTTTGTGTTTAATTCAGTTTTGTGTTTGTAGACCATAACACATAAAAGGGCATTAATGGGAACATTAAAGAAGGTTCTTTAAAAAAGTAACTAAAAAGTTACTTTTAACAGTAACGCATTACTTTTTGGTGTAAATAATCAACAAAGTAATTGAGTTACTTTTGAATGAAGTAACGAGTAACTGTAACTAGTTACTATTTTTTAGTAACGAGCAAAACACTGCAAATAAATATACACAATGGTGTGAAAAAGTTTTATACCACCACAAAAGTATGTACTTGATATACAATGCTATTTTTTCTTTCTTTCTTTGTCTTCCAACAGCCATTTAGTTGAATCTTCTGAGGAGAAGTGGGTTCCACACACCAGCTATCAACCAGAAAAGAGGTTCAAGCAGTCTCCAAACTCAGCACCTGTTTCAGCTCTACCAGTAAGAGTGAAGGGGCTGGATGTTCTCTGGTTCAGGCAAACATTCTTGTAGTTTTATTATTGAAAATACCCTTAATATATTACACAAATGCTTAACGATAATGTAACGGTGTGTTTTGGGAAGACTATTTTAAGGAATGTAGTGATATTTTGCAATGAGCTAAGACAGCTAACGTGCTTCATTTGAAGGTCATGTTTCAAAATACACCATTTTTGTGTAAGTTATAGTTATTACAATAAACTGTATTTAAATGGGTTGTGGGTTGTGGATTGAGTTAATAGAATCTTTAGTATTTAAGTCAAAGAATCATACGAAAGCCATATGATACACAGTCATACACCTAATGCTAATTACAAATGCTAAATTGAGAATGAATCTTTCTTTTTGGATAAATCTTTGCTTGATTTGCGTTAAAGGACGGCTTAAAGACCAGAAAGAATCCTCTGCCAGCTGGTCAGTTCCATTTCACCGTCCGTGTTTTGCTTTCTGTGAATCAGTTTTGGCTAACGTTAATGCTAAACACGTGATTATTGAGTTATAGTTATAGGGGATTCTTAGCCTTGTTAACCCTGTGGTTATTTATGATCTTAGACGATAACATAACGTGCTTCACATAACATCCGGTCTAAAACACAGAAAATATATCATCATGTTGAATTATCAGCAAATGTCTAGTATTTCAGAAGCTTAGCGTGGTTGTGATCACCTCTGCTTCACACACAAAAGTGGTCGTAAAACAATAAGGAGAGACAAAAGCCCCATGTGCTAGGTGGCCAAGTTTTTAAATAAAAAAATACAATGAAAGTAAATATAAAGTAACCATATCCTGTTAGAGGGAAATAAATTCCACCATTAGGGTCCCTTAACTGGTTCCATTGTGTAGTGGCTAACATGATTTTCAAAGCCCTTTTCTCACTCTGGATGTATACAGTTCTTGAAAAGTGGGCAGGGGGACACCGATAACCATTGCAGCCGTCTAAACTGTCCTCTGTAGTCCTCTGATGTCTGATTTTACAGCTGAGCAGAACCAGACAGTTATTAAAGCAACTCCTGTTGAACTTTCTAAGCTGGTGAAGGAAGTACATACTCTGTTAAGCCTTTTTAACAATGGAGTCGATGTGATTGTCCCATTACATGCCCTGAGAGATGGTGGTGCCCAGGAACCTGAATGACTCCACTGCTGCCATAGTGCTGTTCATGATGGTGAGTTGGGGGAGAGCAGGGGGTTCACCTAAAATCCACAATCATCTCCACTGTTTTAAGCGTGTTAAGCTCCAGGTTTTTATGACTGCACCATGTCTCTCAGGCCTTTCTTCACTGAAGCAGGGTCGTTGGCTGAAAACTAATTTTCCAGCTTTTTAGAGTAGCTCCTCTCAGCCACTCTATGAAGATCAATGATGAGGATTAATCTTCCTCATATTAATGAATTAATCATGTACTACTGTATTTGAAAATAACTTAACTGAGAATAGAAAGCTGAGGGTACATTGAGTTTCCCAAAACTGGATTGTTGCAATCTGAAAACATGTTACCTGAATCATTATTTATGCTTATTTATGCTGTGCAGGTGATTGTGTGGATCCATAGGTTAGTGGTCATCACATCTGCTTTACATGCAGAAGGTTCTGGGTTCAACTCCCAGTGGGACCATGCAGGTTGTAAACATGAATAAGGTTTATATATTACAAATTGTTACTCAATCCTAAAAATAAATAAACAGCATGTTTCTGCATTGTGCTTGTATCAGTAATGGAGAAAAAACATTCCAAAATGGCTCAAGAGCATGTCTCCACTGTGGGTCAAACCCAAGACCTTCTGCATGTAAAACAGACATGATGACCACTACACTCCAGTATTAACAATCAATGACTGTTTCCTCCAATGTTATAAATCACTATATACTGCTCCTTTATCTGCTGACACTTTAACATTAGAGGCCTTTTTCAAAATGTATGTATTCCTACAATAAGTGTAGGTACAGCATTACAATTGGATGAGTTTATATCTGATACAGAAATAGCCTTAGCAAGTATGCCTTCTGGTAAATCACCTGGACCAGGATACAAAATCTTAGCAAAACTCTGACCTGCCGTCTGGAGAAAGTTCTGCCTTGTGTTATTTCACCTGAACAAACAGTCTTCATCAAGAACAGATACTCTTCTTGTAATATTGGGCGCATGTTGAATGTTAAATATAACCCATCTCTATCTGACACTTCTTTAAAGGTGGAGAAGCAGAAGTTGAGGAGCAGAAGGTGGAGGATCAAAAAGAACAGGCTGAAGTCCTTTGGACTTTTGGAGACTTTAGAGAATGTGAGAAAATGTATAACTGTGTGTAGATAATCAGGTAAAATATTATTTATGAGTCTGACTTTGTTGAAGGTGTTTATGTCTCACCATAAATCTGATTATCACGAATCACACAGCACAACTTACTCAAAAGTCTAATGCTGAATGTTTCCTGTTTTTTTTTAACCTAAAGAAATGTAAATGAATGTAAATGCATCCGCAAAGCACACAGCATTGTGGATGACCACACACACCCGTTACACACACTTCACCCTCCTACCATCAGGGAAACGGTTCTGAAGCATTCGGGCCGTCACATCAAGACTGTGCAACAGTTTTTCCATAAACCATCAGCCTCAACAAACATCTAAACTGAACTCTCTCTCATACACACATACACACACACACACTTACACACAACTGAGTGACTGATCTGTACAACCGGACTCAACACACATACACTTCACACACCCAGGTTTCAGCACCATTCACACCTTTCATTCATTATCGCAAAATGTTTACATGCCGTTTGTTGCTGATCTTCCGGGACTTGCTGTTTTTGCACAATATTTTGTCCAATCCTTTGGTCACTGTTCAGGTTATTTTGATTGCTGCTTTTGTAGAATTGCACAATTCTGTTTACATTTCTCTGTTTACATTTTCTGCTACTGTGCTCCTTATTCAGTCACGACAGGTTTTACTAGCAGAGCTATTGCTATTTTTTTTAATATATTTTGTGTATTGTTTGTTGTCCTGCACTGTCCTGTGTTGTCCTGCACTGTCCTGTGTTGTCTTTTGCACTGTTTGCACCAGTTGCACACATGCACTTTATGTGGTGAGGATCTAAGTTCCTGGCCCTGTGCTCTTCTGTTCTGTTACTGTTGTTTTATGTTGTTGTATGTAGCACCTGGGTTCAGGAGGAACGTTGTTTCATTTCACTGTGTACTGCATCAGCTATATATGGTTGAAATGACAATAAAAGCTTCTTGACTTGACTTGACTCTTGAAGTGATGAACACACTGGATGTTGTTCTGTAGACAGTCACACTGCTGCTGAGAAATCTGGACTGTACTGTGGATGACGGACCTGTAGGAAGCGTTCCTGAGATTTGGGACTGTCCTCACTGCACAGGTCATTTATAACTACTGATCCCTACATTTTACTTCGTTTTCAGTAACTTGGGGTTTCCTCCCTGTACTCAGCTGGAGTATTTTCGGAATGTGGAGAGCTCTGATATTGTGAACCTCTAACACGTTTGATGTGCAGTCTTTGCTTTGTGTTTCTGCTCGCTGTCCCGTACAGGTCATGATGAAGAACGGACGCTCAAAAGGCTTCGGGTATGTGACGTTTTCATGTCCTGATGAGGCTCGAGTAGACATAGTGGAGATGAACGGCAGGGTGCTGGGCAGCAGGACTGTGTACTTAAGTCCCTCTCAGACCACCCAGGGACGAAGTCACGGCATGAAGGTAGAAACTATCTCGCCTTCAAAACCCTGCCCAGACCCAAGACCCAATGCCAACAAGAACATCCATCCACAGAGTGAGTCAAAGCCGTCCGATTAGTTTTGTGTTAAGTGCAGTTAAAGATTCAAAACAGAAGAGAACTTTTCATGTTAGCAAAATTTACCTTCTGATTGGATGCTAACATGAGATGATTGTCTGCATCTACAGATGTTCCAGTTGCAAATCCTGGAAAAGAAAACCAGCAGCAGTGGAACAGGCGATTCATACCGCAGCCTCTCAGACTGGACACACAGGAACTATTCTGATTCTATTTCCAGTGTGTTTTATAGAGACCTTCATGAACTGGAGCAGGTTTTGGTCACAGCTGTGTTTGGTCACATGTAATAATTGGTTTAATACTGAGTGATTGATCAGTGTGTATTATTAAAGTCAGCAATGCAAACACACACATGCACTCACACATTGGATGCTGAATTTGTTCTGTTTTCTGTAGGAATGAGGATTAGATCCTCTATTATACCAGAACCAGTGTACACTTGCAGCAAGTTTCTGCTCTCAGAAAATTACCTTTAAATAAAAGTGCTTCATTGTTCATTCACCAGTGAGACCAGAACCTTGTTAATAAAAGAACACAGCTGTTCTGTTTATATTATAGGATACAGACAGTGCTTGTTATTTCTCATGGTTTTCTACATGAGAGTGATGTAATGCTCATGTTTTTGCTTTCTGTATCTCTTGACTCACTTCTACAGGTGGTACTGCAGAATGGACGGTCCAAAGGCTTTGGATTTGTCTGATATTCCTCTCTGGATGAAGACACTAATGCCATCAGAGAGTTGAATGGAAAGCTGGTGAGCAGGAGGTCACTGTGTATCACTATGGCTGAGCAGTGGACAGGGAGCAGCCGCCACACCAAGCCCTACCTCCATCCATCCAGGAACATGCAGTGGTTCCATCTACAGCGTAAGTCATACTGTCCTCATAATGTCCTACAAAACTTTACTAAACACACACTGTGTACCGGTCAAACACACACATTATGTAAAGTAACACATCTCTGTTTTTCTCTTTCAGGTCATCGTGCTGTCGTTCTGCTCCACTGAATTCATCATTTTATTTATTTTGCTTTTATTTATTATTTCTTTCTCTTTTTTACAGAAATAGTTTTATTACTGTAAATAAATATGTAAATAACTAACAGTAATGAAGTGTTTCATTATTGATCATTCATAAAATTCCCTCTTAATACATGAGAACTTTTATTAGAACTGAAAGAGACGGCGTTGTGAAAAGAGAACAGTAATAACAGAGTTGTGTTCGTGAAAACCCTGGAAACAGATCATGTAAATACACTACTCTGACGCTGACACCATTTATTTAATGGATGAATAAAATTGATCTGAAATAAATTCAAATATTTAAGCTGTAATACTGCACTGTATTTAACTTATTATTATTATTATTATTATTATTATTATTATTATTATTATTATATTGTTATAATTTTAAATGTATTGATAGATTTTATTTTGAAACTTTATATTTGATGTTTTATTTCAGTTAATACATTTTTTATTGTATTTAATTTGTGTCGGTTTATGTTCTAATCTCTAATATACACTAAAAGCCTTTATATTTATAAATGTGTATTTAAATCACAGATATTAAAAAATTAATAATATGTAAAAGATCTAATATCTACCAAAAAATCACTCAGTGTTGATTTAAGATGTTTGGACATTTATTCCAGCTCATAAATCCTATAAAACATGCAGCATTAAACATGAACTTCCAGCAGATGAACATCTCATAATACTGTCTGGAAGTGAGAAATGTACAGGTTGTTTTACTCCATACACATGAACTTACTTTGATCAGAAACACAATCATACTCCAAATCAATTAATCAATAAAGTCAATAAAAGAATCCCAAACTGCTGTGTGTCTTGTCCTCGCTATTAATGACGTCATTAGAGCTCCACTACTTCTAATTACCTGCTGTGACAGTGAGCTCTAATACACATCACACTGCCACCTACTGGTCATTTATGATTCTGCAACATTCATAGAGTCACTCCGGTCAACTTCCGTTTCTCAACTCGGATTCACTCGCTTTATACACAGTTTACAGCCGTTTTTATCTTATTTATGACTGTAATATCGCTCTTCTCTCAGGAACAACAGAAAAGCTGTGAAGACATGATATTTTATCCGCTCTTTACCTCTGTAATGTGCGCATGCGCATAGTGTCAGGTAAAAAGAGACCGGGTTACGTCACAGACGGAGGGCGGGGCATCTGCCTGTGACGTCACAGTAAGGCAACGTCTATAATTGGGAATGCGTCTCTGTTTCTCTCATTTCCAATGTTTTTGCTTGTGAGTAAAGAGGCATAAACATGGAGCTCTTCAGAAGGTTGAGAGAGTTTTTTCAAAGCAGAAGAAAGAAGAAAACTAAGCAGATTGCTGAAATGAAGGAGAAGCTGGAACACATGGAGAAAGTAGAGAAAGACTTGGATGCATTTTCTCTTCTAATGATAGAGAAGATAACAGAAGAGAAAGAAGAGAAAGCCATTCTGCTACAGACGGTGCAAAAGCTGGAGGCTACTTTGGCTTCTGAGCGAAAGCAGCAGGAACAGGACATAACTGAGAGAAGCCAGAGCTGGGCGAGAGAACAAAAACAACTGGAGGAACGTGTTGCTCAGCTTGAGTTTATTTTGGAGCAGACCACCATGAAGCTACAGTCTTCCTTGAAAATCAATGAGGAACTGGAGAAAACTGTGGACTGTGAGAGAGAGAGCTGGAAGAGAGAACAAAAACGACTGAAGGAACGTGTTGCTCAGCTTGAGGTCACTTTGGAACAGACCACCATGGAGCTCCAGTCTTCCTGAAAATCCATGAGGAACTGGAGAAAACTGTAGAATGTGAGAGAGAAAGCTGGAAGAGAGAACAAAAACGACTGGAGGAACATGTTGCTCAGCTTAAGCTCACTTTGGAACAGACCACCATGGAGCTCCAGGATACTCAGAATCACTGTGAGAAAATAAAAATAGTGCAGAGCAGGAGAGAGATCATTTGATCAGAGAGAAAGAGCGACTGGAGGAACGTGTTGCTCAGTTTGAGCCCACGTTGGATTTTAAAGAAAAACAAGAGGATGAAAGAGAGAAATCTAAACTTGACATAGAGGAGAGGAACAACTTACAGCTTCAGACCAACAGGGGGCTCCAGGATACCCAGAATCTCTGTGAGGAAGAAAAGAAGACTTCAGAGAATAAAACAGATCATTATATGAGAGTCCGAGAGCGATGGGAGGAAATTGTTGCTCAGCTGAGACAAGAAAACCTTCAAAAGAAAAGGAGAAATAGAAAAAAAAGAAGACGACAAGAGAAACAGAGAGTCTGAACATGCCTTTTTCCTTTTTCTGTTTCTCTTATGGCTATTTATGATAGTTTTACACTTATAGTCAATAGTATAAAGCTGAGTGTAAAGCTATTGTATCTTGTAGATCGTCTCGTCTTTTGATCATTTTTTATTTCTGTCTTGTCAAATCTTTTTTTTTTTATCTTTTTTTAAATCTTGATTTTAATCTTTTACTACAAAGAGTCACAATAAACACTAATAACAACCATTATTTTTGTCTTCCTTACAAACGGCGTATGACCTCCTCATGGATTCTTCCACTTAGTTTATATCGCTCTTGTGGGGCAGGGGGCTGTGGCTCGGGGTCATAATGCTGAGGGGGAGGGAGGTCAGGAGGGAGAGGGAAACTGGTCCTCAGTGCCACATTGTGCAAAACACCACACACCCTGATAATCTTACACACTTTTTCCGGGTGGTATAAAAGTCTTCCACCTGAGACATCCAGAGCTCCACATCTGCATTTCTGGAGGTGAGGAGCGTCTGAGGGGTGAAGCCTCTGTCACCTGTCATATTATAGACTACATCAGGACAATGTTTACAATTTCTACATATTGTTAAAGTCACCAAGAAGCCAGTCATCACGTCCTGCAGCTGCATAGATCACATAGATCCAGGAGCACAGCTGTAGGAATCTAAATCAGCTTATTATCCAGTCATCATCATGGGCCGAGAAATCATCATGGTCCCTGGAGACTCTTTCTCTCCTTAATCTTCCATTGGTGTAATCCTCCAGCAGTGCCATCATGCAGCATTACACACGGGGGTCACCACAGCATTTATATGTTTACAGTAATTACACTGATCATTAACACCTTGGCAAAATCAGCATGAATTAGTGGCATCACCACCCGAGATACAATTTGAAGATGAAAATGTGACATGTGAACACATTTCTTCATGCCAGTTTTGTCATGAACATCATTATAGTTAGGACTGAAAATGAGAACATAAAGAGAGTAACGACTGTGTGAGAGCGTAATGGCTGCATTTCCAGATTTATTGAAGGAAAATATGTCGTTATTTACACTGTGTTCTGCAGTTATCTAATGGTAGGGGATTTGATGTTCTCCTGTATTCCATGCAGTCGGGCATCTCCTCCTCCTGCGCTCCCGTAGTGGAATGTGATGGTGAGACGCCGCTGATTACAAATTTAGAGTGAATTTTTATTCAACATTTGAGTTGGATTTTATAAGAAGGTGTTTATGAAACAATTATCACTCAGTACAAACCCAAATAACCTGCAGGATTTCATCTTCATGATCACAACACTTCAAACAAAACATCTACAGTACATACAGGATTCAGGGCCATTTTCGATATTTATATGTTACGGTAATTTTGTATTATTTATATTAGGAGTCTTTAACGACTCTGTGCATATGTTTAAAAAAAATGACCATGTTACTGTGTGTACAATGATACTAATTGTGTTCATGTATTACAAACACTTTATTAGGAGCACCTATATATTCATATACACTGTGTGTGTGTGTGTGTGTGTGTGTGTGTGTGTGTGTGTGTGTGTGTGTGTGTGTGTGTGTGTGTGTGTGTGTGTGTGTGTGTGATTATTTGTACAAAGAGATCCGTCTCATCACTTTCATTATTTTAGATCAAACATGTGCCCTACTACTATCAGGTAAAATACAATGTCCTCGTAGGAAAAAAACACCAAAAACAAAGTGTCCAAAAAACTTACGACCACCAGGCTGAAATAGTCCATGCAGAAACAAAACAGAGTAAGAACAGGAGCTTTGAGGGTTGGGATTTGGACTGTAGTTTATGTTAACAGTCTGCTACACTGACTCAGGATGTCAGAATGTGTCTTTGTTTCTCATTTCTCAGGTTTGTGCAGTTTTAGGAAAATAAGGGGAAAAATGTAGAGGTGTCATGAGTATGAACTGGAAGAGATATTCGAGGTGGAAAATAGAGACGCATATGAGGACCAATAGTCACTCCAGAAAACAGATATATGCCATGGCCGGTAAAAAGTGGTGACCACGTACACCAGGCAAAGTGTGTCGGCCGGAAGGAAAAGATAGGAAAATATAATGTAAAATAAAAATAGTAAAATAAGCAAACAGCATGCAGGCAACATGCCTTAACTATACTCAAACAGCATATGCACATATTTTCAAAACACAAGTAGAAACGTAGGTGAAAATCATATAAAAATATATATAAATATAAAAATGAGAAGAGTAATAGGTTAATAGGCACAACACATCGTCAGAAAATAAAGAACGTAGGAGAATAGTTGCAAGAATTTGTATAAGAGGTACACTGTCCAAAACACACAGGAAGTAAGCATGAGAGAGCATGAGCTTAAGATGCAGGCAGGATGAGAGTAAGACAGGAAATGTTATATAAAGAAGTGTTATGGCATAAGAAATATATTTTAAGAAGATTTTAAGTAAAACTAAGTAAAAGACGAGAGCTATGAAAATTAGGAAAAGCATTTGGAGAAAAGTGCTGGTGTGTTAAAACTAAAGCCCTGGTTTGTAAAACTAGTAAAAAATAAAAATTCTACACAAAACAAAACAAAGGATGAGTTGCAGACATCGGAAAAAACCCAGACGAGATTTTAAGAAAAGGTGTGAATATTGCGATG
>NC_060887.1:3530637-3634697 GCF_014805685.1 Silurus meridionalis | reverse complement strand
AGGAAAGGGTTTGTTTTTCAGACCAGTGAACACACCACTGATACAAGCTGAAAATATATGCGTGAGTATGCATCTCTGGAGAAGTTGTATTTCATTTACATTTTAAATGTTTTTGTCATGTTATTAGACAAATATTGATTCTAAACTGCTATGATATAGATGGTTTACTGTAGTGTAAGGTTTGAAGCTTGCAGTAAAATGGTATTCACTCCATATGCAAAATGTCTCTCTGTAATGCCACTCATTGTTATATTGTGTTGTATAATATTGATGTTTCTATAATGTCGACATGATATTGATTAAATGAATCAGGTAAGTCCACACTGAAGGCAGGTACCAAATCACGCCCGTCACTGGAGTAGTGTTAAAACAAGAACACAGACACTCACCATTGCTGTTGCTCACTGATAAATAAATGTGATGTTTTCTATTGAAAACACATCAAAAATGTAACATGGCAAAACACATTTATATGGTACTCAGAAAACAGAGTATGAAATCCTTAACATTTTTCTTTGTTACTAAGTCTGAAAGCAGTACAAATAAGTCATGCAGTAAATTATCAAAGTTCAAGACAAGTGAGCATTCTGGGTTGACAATGAGGATTTTGAACTCAGTACCCTCTCTAAGGCCAATCTCTTCATCTGCCATGACTGAGAAATGCTACAAAGCAGTAACCACATAACTCGCAAGCTCTATAAAATGTGGTATGATTTATTGATTAACATTATTAAGAAACATTAAGATGTGAGCTTATCAAAATAAGATTGATTGAGTTCACACTTGTATTCTTAAAACCAGGATGTAAATATTTACCTTAAATGCTGTAGTATAGGAACATTTCTCAAAATCTCAGTGGAACCATGAATTAAACTTAGAGAACTCATTTAAATGTCCCATGTTTTGCCCAATAATAGTTTTAGCCAATTTAAATTAGTTTCTTTTCTAATTCTCTGTGTTTCACTACAGGAATCGCTTTGCTGACCAACTATGAAGCTCTATGACACCATCTGTCTTAACAGGTCTCTGTCTGTCCATTACAATCATTCACACTTTCTTCCCATGAGGACCACATCAAGCTCTCTCAGCATATCAGTTTTTAATGAGTACAGGAGGTTGCACTCACCCATGTCCTTCTTCATATGGAGGAACCATCTGGTGACCTCACCTGATGTTTATCGTCGCATGGGCCCTGTAACAATGGACAAAAAAGCATATAGAATCAGAGACTCAAGGGCATGGCTCCACTGGTTGAACCCAGACCTTCTGCGTGTAAAGCAGGCGTGATGACCACTACACTATGGAACCTGCTGCAGAGGTTGATGTCCAATGTGCATAAATAGAAACATATCTCTCAAAATAACTGGAAAATATTAATTCAATTAGAAAATTACTGACTAAATGTCACAATCATCTCCACTGTTTTTAGTGTGTTAAGCTCAGGTTTTATGACTGCATGTCTCTCAGGTCTTTCTTCACTGAAGCAGGCTCGTTGGCTGGTTATTTTACAGCTTTTAGAGTAGCTCTCTTAGCACTCTGAGATCAATAATGGATTAATCTTCCTCATATTACTGAATTAATCATGTACAGAATTTGAAAAGAACTTGGATCCTGTCAACCGAGAACAGAAAGCTGGTACATTTGGAAACAAGTTTTGCATATAGTTGCAATCTGAACATTTTGCCTGAATGATATTTCTGCTCATTCATGCTGTTTAGTTGACTGTATGGTTCCATAATGTAGTGGTCATCACATCTGTTTTATGCAGAAACTCCTGAGCTCAACTCCCAGTGGAACCATGCAGCTGGCAAACATGAATGAGGTTTATATTTTTGAACAGTTATGTTAAGAAACAGATATTCCTAAAATTTGAACACAATTCTGCAAATAAAAACAAGTTGGCATTTTCTGCATTGCTGTAACAGCATTCCAGAAGTAGAATCAGAATTAAGTGCATGGTTCTACTGGGTTCGAACAAAGCATTCTGCGTGTAAAGCAGGCGTGACCACTACACTATGGAACCTGTTGCTGAGAAGGATTATGTCCAATGTGCATAAAGATAAACATCTCTCAAAATCTAACTGGAAAAATAAATTAAAGGTTTTGCCCAATAATAGTTTTAGCGATGCAAATGAGTTTATTACTGCTGTGACATTACTGAGTAAAATGCGCTTCCTCAGAAGACCACACAGTAGGCTCATGACCAGGTGAAAGATCTCCAGCATCTTAATGCTTAATGCAAAAACAAAAAAACAGGTTCCGTGGTGATTCATCACTTCTGCTTTACATGCAGGAGGTTCTGGGTTTGATTCCCAGTGAATCATGTATAAAACAAATATAATGTAAGAGTGTTTCTTCTTCTTTAAACCATAGCGTGGTTGTGATCACCTCTGCTTCACACACACAAAAGTGGCGTAAAACTGTAAGGAGAGAGACAAAAGCTGAGTCCCATGTGCTAGGTGGCCAAGATTTTAAATAAAAATACAATGAAAGTAAATATAAATAAACCGTCCTGCTAGAGGAAAGAAATTCCACCATTAGGGTCCTTAACTGGTTCCATTGTGTAGTGTAAACACAATTTTCTCTTTTCTCTGGATGTATACAGTTTTGAAAAGTGGCAGGAGGACACCGATAAGCACTGCAGCCGTCTAAACTGTCCTCTGTAGTCCTCTGATGTCTGATTTTACAGCTGAGCAGAACCAGACAGTTATTAAAGCAACTCCTGTTGAACTTTCTAAGCTGGTGAAGGAAGTACATCCTCTGTTAAGCCTTTTTAACAGTGGAGTCGATGTGATTGTCCACATGCCCTGAGAGATGGTGGTGCCCAGGAACCTGAATGACTCCACTGCTGCCATAGTGCTGTTAATGATGGTGAGTAAAGCATTTCACCTAAAATCACAATCATCTCCACTGTTTTGAGCGTGTTAAGCTCCAGGTTTTTATGACTGCACCATGTCTCTCAGGCCTTTCTTCACTGAAGCAGGGTCGTGGAGTCAGTGGAGTCAAAGCTGAAAAGTTGCAATCTGAAACATATGCAGGTGCAGGTGATTGTGTGGATCCATAGTAGTGGTCATCACATCTGCTTTACAGGTCCTTCTCAACTCCCAGTGGAACCATGCAGCTAGCAAACATGAATGAGCTTCATGTATTTGTCACAATTGTTACTAAATCCTTGAAAAAATAAACAACTTTTGGTGTTTCTGCATTGTGCTTGCAACAAAATGGACAATAGAATTCCAAATCAAATGGCTCCACTGGGGTTGAACCCAGGACCTCCTGCAGTAAAGGAGATGTGATGACCGTTAAAGCTGTAAGAAGTTGGACACTAAGGAAGGAGAAAAGGAGAACTAAGGGAATAAAGTTGATCAGTCACACCATGAAGTTATAGGAAATAGTGGAAGCCAGGCTGAGTTTATTCATTAGTTATTTATCCAGTTATCATCTGTTAACCTGTTATTTCAACAAAACCAGATTTTCTCCTGCAAACCAAGTTCAAGAAAATGCTACAAAATTGACTCCCATGTCGTGTTTGCTGGACTTTAGAATGTAATACTTTATTGCACTGAGGTGCTTTAGTACCAAGGTCTACATTTAATTTTATTATTATTATATGCAGATTTATATTTATGAAACAAAGATAAAATTATTAAATTTCAATATTTGGTTTGATTAAACAATGTTATTTGGGTGTTATATAATCAACACATCCTCGTCAAAGCAAGGAACATTCATAAACCCCCAAAAACTTTAATAATGATGATTAATAATAATAATAATAATAATAATAATAATAATAATAAAAATAATACAGTGGAACCCGGTTATGTCGATGTCCTAGGTGCAGAAAGCATCGAGGTAACCGATCGAGATAAACAAAAATCAATATAGTGGCAATATATTAATGTGCTTGAAATTTCTTTATGTACATGATGTGTGTTAATAAATGAGTGTGCATGCGTGTTTGAAGGTTTTACACAACAGCGTTGCCCATTTGTTGATGAAGGCATGCTATAAAAATACATACAGTACATGTTTATCTGTCAGGAATCCACCTGTTGGCCCCTTCAGCTGTCAGGTGTTTTCTCACCTCTGAAGCTCCTTCAATTCACATATGGTGCTCGTTTACATCATCACCAGCTCTATTTAAACTTCCACACTCTCACTGTCCGTTATTGTTGGTATATGTTGGTTCACGGTGGGTTGTTATCGCTCATGTGTATCTCGAACGTGTCTTGGCAGTCTTTCAACGTCTGCTCTTTTCTTCCCAAAGCGCATGATTCTTTCATGGGTGTCAGTCAGAACAGATCGATGCTTTGATTTCACGTGTTTCAGTGTAGAAACACAGACTTTGTGGTGTTTTTATGTGCGTGTTCAGGTCAGTTCAATGTTTTTTTTAGTGTGCATGCGTGAGATGAATATACAGCAGGGTGGGCAATGAATTTTTACAGGGCCACATGAAATCTGAATTGTGTCAGAGGCCACAGCGATAATATTTTGGGATGCAAATGAAAATTCAATTTAAATGGCAATGAAATCCATAATTTTTATGTTATGCCTTTTGCCTTGGCACCATCACTGGAAAACTTTCCTGCCTTTTCAAAACGTCCTCTACAGACAGGACTCGGATTGACTTTACTTTCTGCGGCGTTCTTCTTTATTTAAGGGTGTAGACAATTCACTGATTTAGACTTTTATAATTTATTCATTTATTCTTTATTTATGCAGTACTGTATTATATTTATATATTCTTCTTCTGTCTTGATTGAATATAAATGTGTAAATACAGGGCAGTGGTAGTGGAACCCCTCAGATGTAAACTAAACAGAGGCGTTACCTGGAGACAAAACTGTACACATACTGTTTCGTCATCAATATCAAATGTTGCCATGGATACGCGATGTCTTTTCACTGCTGGACAGCGATATCTGCTGGATGCGTTATTTTGGGCAAGAAGAAATAAAACCAATAAAGCGCCATCTGCTGGAATGTTTCACAAAAATGGACGCTAAACACTACATAACATCCTTGTTTAAAACGGACTCAATGTCCAGTTCTGACCGTAATGGAAAGTTAAAAGAAATGTATGCCTCATGTCACCAGAATAAACTCTACATAATTAGTATAAATACTGGCAAAGTGGGACACTTCAGATCAAACCTCTGTATCTTAAATCTCACTGATCTAAATTTATTTCTGAGTTCAGTCTTGGAAAATAATTTCAAATGTGATGTGCACTCAATTTACTAGGAACACCTACATTTATTTTTCTGTGTGTGTGTGTGTGTGTGTGTGTGTGTGTGTGTGTGTGTGTGTGTGTGTGTGTGTGTGTGTGTTGCATTATACACATTATTTATGCAAAAATAATTCTTATCACTTTCTTTATTTAGTTTTATACATCAACCAGCACACTGGATGCTGGAACATAAAGGACAGGGCACATGATCAGCCCAAATCATCATTTAGGGGCAAAAGGAAATCTGATAACCTGCCCAATGAATATGAGCCTCATCAGAAGAGACAGAAAAAACAGATAATAGAAGAGAAAACGGACGTCTCCAACAAAACTAAACTAGGTAAAAAAAAATACATGCAAACTTGTCCAAGGGTTTGTGAATGATGTACCCTCACTGTCCCTTCATTAGAAACACCTCTGTATTCATATACACTTTGTGTGTGTGTGTGTGTGTGTGTGTGTGTGTGTGTGTGTGTGTGTGTGTGTGTGTGTGTGTTGCTGCATTATCACCACATTATTTATGCAAAATTATAATTTTATCCTTTCTTTATTTAGTTTTATACATCAACCAGCACACTGGAAGCTGGAACATAAAGAAGGGCACATATCAGCCCAAGTCATCATTCAGGGGCAAAGGAAACCTGATAACCTGCCCAATGAATATGAGCCTCATCAGAAGAGACAGAAAAACAGATAATAGAAGAAAACTGACGTCTCCAACACAAATAAACTACCTCCTAAACATTTAGGCATTGGTAAGGCAGAAGAAAGTTGAAGTGGATGAACAGCAGTAGGACTGGTTATGTGAATTAGACACTCATCTTTGGATGTTTTTCACAACATTTGTTGGAGGTTTATGACAGAGAACTGCTGGGCAAAGGAGGATTTGGCTCTGTATGCTGGTGTCGTAAAGCAGATGGATTGCCAGTAAGTCTTTTTTCTCTTGTTTTATTCTATATCTCTGACTTCATTATATGTTTTAATTTAAAATACACATTGGGGAAGCCTGTTTTTAGTGATCATGCTGAATATTTAATCATAAGATCAGGAATGGCAGTGTTCACTGATACGTGATTGTGACTTTAGAAAGAGGCTGATTGTTATAAGCATCATGGCATCATGGCTCAATGTAGGATTTTCAATAAAACTGCAGAAGTGATTACTACACTTTTGATCAGCTTTATATAACATCTAAGGCCAAATAAAAATCCTTTTAGAGCATTTATGTGAATAATTTCATCTAATTTCACAAACACATTTGTATTTTTTTTGCAATCAAGTACATCTCCAAACGTAAAGCACCTGAAAAACTGGAAATCGTAAGTTTCTTCTGCATGTCTTAATGTACATAAAACAATAACCAATAACCTATACTATAATAATAATAATAATAATAATAATAATAATAATAATAATAATAATAATAATCACGTTATTCAGAACACTTTTATAAGCAGTTTGGGGTTATAATATGTAGCACTCGTTCTTTTCTACAGCCTGGACATGGTTTCCTGCCCACTGAGGTAGCTTTGATGTCCATCGTCAATAGAACCATACTGTTTAAACATCCTATTCTGGAGTGGTATGAACAGCCAAAGTGCTACTACATAGTTCTGGCGACCGAACCATGTGAAAACCTCCACCAGTTCTGCAGTAGGTATGGCTGCTTGCCTGAGACTGTGGCTCGTTTAGTGATGGTTCAGCTGATAGATGCGCTGAAGCATTGCAAGAGCCGGAATTCTGCATCGTGACAAGCCAGAAAACATCATGGTTCAGACAAACACTCTTAAGGTTAAGCTGATTGACTTGGTGAGACTTGATCAAGGACAAGTACAAAGAATTTACAGGTATATTATCTGAAAGCTCTGAAAACGTATCTGAGTTGCATGGCAATGAGATGTGTGCTTCTTTTCTAACTGGAATGTCATTAACAGGCACACCCAGCTCCTCCTGAGTGGTTTAAAAGAAAAGTATTTGGCAGAACCAGCGACTGTCTGGTCTGTGGGTGTGACACTGTACAGACTGGTGTGTGGCTCTCTGCCTTTCAACACCAGGAAGGACGTGAAACATGGTCATGTGCGTTTCTCCAGAAGGCATTCTGAAGGTAAGAAACTGCAAAGACTGATAAGTTATGGAATAAGTCAAAGCAGGCTGAAGTTTCTATTGTACATTTACTTGAACAGAAAAGAAGCATTTATTTGTTTGATCTTATAACAGCTATAAGTGTGAATAATTAATATGCAATCAATGATATTTATTTCAAAGTTTTATATATTATGCATAACTGTTTTTAAGAGATTAAATATTATACAGCATGATCTTTATTAGGTGAAGTTTCTATTCTTTTCTCTATGTTTTACTGATTTCTGTATCTGTGTATTGTTTAACAGAATGCATGCATCTGATCCGTTGGTGTTTGTGCACCAAACCAGCAGGCGTCCGAGCCTGGAGCAGATAGAGCATCACCCATGGTTTCACTTTAGAGGTATTTGTGCTGTTCTTTCTCTATTTTTAAACAGACAGAGGAACCCTATAATTCATGAAGTAATTTTTCTCTAATTGTTTTGTTTTTGTGATTTAGGATCTGCACTACAAACTACTGGATAGACACCTGCCATCAAATACATCTGAAACCTACAAATATATTTGTGCTTTTGTACAAAATACATCAAAATAAAAATGTAATTGTAAATTGATTTCGACTGGAGTCAGTTTATATTGCAATCATTTTGTTAATCATGCTTACTTAATAAAACAATAAGCAATAAAAGTGGAGATAATCAGAGTTAAAGATGATTGTTTGGACCAATTAAAAGGAAAGTCACTGTATTGTCACTATCACTATATTTTTGCAGTGCAGTAAACAAAACACCCTTAGCTTAGAGGTCAAAGGGGAACGTAACAGGAATGTATATCAATTGTGCATCATAAAGGATATAAATTCTTTTTTAAATAAAACAAAATCACCATGCAGCACACTCCTGAGACCGGGGACCAAAAAAAAAAACACAGGAGAAACAGCAATTGACTTAAATCTAAAACAGAAAAACAAAATTACAATACATCATATTCTTTATTCAGACACTTGTCAGCACGGGAACGGTAGGTGCAGAGTGACTGGATGGGAGGACCCAAATGCAGGATGCACACAAGGTTATGGGGAAAAACTGAATTTAATAATTAAAGCAAGGCAAAGGCAAAAAGAATCCAAAACAATCCAGGGTCAAAACAGGCAAACAGGGCAATGCAGGAGAAGACAAAACCAAAGTCCAAAACAGTCCAAAAATCCAGAAACCGGCAAAACAGTACAATACAGGGCAGAGCAAAACATAAACCAAAACAGTCCAAACTTCAAAACCAGAGGCAGGGCGGAACAGAGGTCAAGGACAGGATCCAGAACAGGCAGGATGATCAGGATCAGAAACAGGAACTAAAGCAGGCAGGATGGCAAGAATAATCTCAGGGGCTAGAAAGCCGGTAAGATAATCTGGCCAGGAGCTAAACTCTTGATTGTCCTTATATACACCGGAGGCGGAAAACGGCAAGATGGCCGCCGACCCGGAAGTGCTCACCGCGGAACCGGAGAAGCGCGCCGCGAAACCGGAAGTGCAGTGTGCCCAGGAGATCCTGACAACAATAAACATTTTCTTAAACACAATTACCAACTGCCCCATTTCATTTGATTACCTTAACCATTTACCTTCATCGCTACCAAAATGGCAACCAATCAGCATTTCAGCCTTCATCCACATCTAAAACATTACAAAAAAACACTAAACATTTAAAACCATGGTTACAAACTGCACACTCACTTTTATTTATTTAAAATATTAAATAATTGACCTTCTTTGGCAGATAGCAGATATAACAATCAGTTGATGTTCAAGCATTTATCCAGATCTTTTGTGACCTTTTGGATGAGTCGTCACTGTGCTCTTGGGGTAATTTTGGTCAACCGCCACTCCTGTAAAGGTTCTCCACTGTTATGTTATGGTTTCATGTTCACACATTTTTGTCTGTTCAGTGTTTAAAACACAGTTATTTAATAAACACTTATTTACATACACTTTACTCTTGTTAAACAGAAACAAGTTTCACTTTTCTTGTTGTTTTATATAAAAAATATATTTTTATAAAAAAAAATAAAAACATGCAAAAAAGAAAAAGAAAAGAAATCATTCTGTTTTATATTTCTTTTTATAATGAAAAAATTGTATATGAAAATCAAGAATTAATTTTGTTTATGATAATAATCTAACATTTTTTAAAATATTTAGCAATATAAAATCACATCAAGAAGTTTTGACTTTTTTTTCATTTCAAATTACAATAACATATGTGTTAATGTTTTTACATTAATTGTTTAATTAATATAATTTCCAATATAACATTGGTTTATTAAATAACAAATTAAATTTTTTACATTGTATAGTGTTTGTCTGAGTGTTAATGTTGTGTGAGCTGTGATTAAGTGTTGTTTCTGTTCTTTGTTCTGTGTAAAAAGATGGGTTATGACATTTCTAAAATCAAAAAAAAAATGGAGATATTGTGCTTAAACTAACTTAAGCATTTCAAAGTGAAAGTGTCACATCAGATACTTTTTCCAGAGATTTAGATGCTGCAGAGGTCTTAGCTCAGGTTAAGTTAACCACAATGCACTTCAACAGGAAGTGGTCATCCAATCAAAAAAATAAATCAGGAAAAAGGGAGTTACATTAAATAGATAGTTTAATTTCACTGTAACTCATTGCCTGTTTGACACAGGTCAAAATCAACTTTACAATAATTCCAAACAGCCTAAACCTTTTAAAAATATGATGTAAAATGAGATGAAATTCTGTTTTAAACATGTCTCACTTTTTCTTTGTCCTTTTAACACCAGGTTTGATAAAAATTTGGTAGTTAACCCTAAATTATATTCACAAAAGATGACATTTAATCCAGGTAAAGTATCATGCATCAGAATAACACATCAATGTTAAACAATATCCATTTAAGAATTTGGCATTGTAGAATTGACAATTTATTGTCACAAAGGTTAATCAGACACATTCACATAAAAATTAACGTCAGGCAGATAAAAAATGCTACAACACGTTTAAGATTAATAAATTGTTATTCCTAGCTTTGGGGAGTGCTCATTATTTAATTATACCAACTAAGTTTTTACTGTGATTGATCTTTGCTGCTTTCAGTGTTTTCCTCAGAGGAGGTTTTGCATTTACCAACTAAACATAGTCTTCCTCAGTTTTGTTGACTAGTATTTCCTGTTAAGAACTTTTATATACACCTTAAAACAATGTTAATAATAATGACATTTTTACAGGACTAAAATCAGTATTTTAACCTTCTTTAAACTTCACCAAAACTACAGTAAAATTCATATCTCCATGTATCTCAAAACTATTAAAATATGCACATATTACTATAAATAATGTAAACATGCAAGCTTCTTACTTAACATCCAGCATGGATCTACTTTTATAATTTTCAGTGATCAAGCTTATCACATCTCATTCTGTGGACTCATAAATGACTGACAGTTTTAAAATATACAGTTTATTGGGTTTGAATTATATGTTTTACTATATGTTACAAGATGGTGTACTGATCGGGGATCCTAGCCCAGGAACACGGTGACAGATATCGCCTGTTGCGTATCTTTCCAAATCTTTAGACACCATAGCACAGGGTTGCCTCGTGCTTGCGTGCAGTGGCTGCTGCGGCTCTGATGGTCCGGGATGCTGAGAAAACGGTGCTGTCACATCCTTTGATACTGTACACCTCACATCAGGTAACAGCTATTTTACACAACCTCAACACATATGACAGCACAACGTAGATCTGGTTATGAAACCACACACACAAAACTTAACTATTAAGCCTCTTCTCAGCCGCATTCAGCTGTAGTAGCTGTTGATCTGCTAGACGATATTGACTTAGATTTTTGACACATGATTGCCTTAAACACATTAAACAGGACTCTTGTAGGCCCGATCTTTTAGATACGGCCCTGGAAGAGATTGTCTATGTAGATGTTCATGTTCAAAACTTCTGATGGTGTGTATTGTGGATATGCGGTTGTGATTACCTGATGTAATAGTTGAAGCTAAATCATTACCATACACATCTGCAAGTCGAGTTACTACAAGAGCATGTCAGTTGTCTGAAGGTAAAGTAGTGACTATATACACTGATTCTAAGTATGCTTATTGTTGTGCATGATTTTGCCAAACATGGGAAACACTTTTAAAACAGCTGATGGAAAGCCCATAGCACATTTAATCTCATATGACTTTTAAAAGCTGTTCAACTCCCTGCCAAAGTGGCCATATGAATTAAAGGACATGTTATGATTCAAGAAATTCAAAATCGTTTAAAAAGTAGCTAAAAGCAACAAAACAACAGTAGATTTCACAGTACATACAAACTAGATCTCATGATGTCACATATCTCCAATATACAGCATTGACCAAAATACTTCAGAGTCAGCCTACTGAGGAGGACATAAAGTATTGCTTCCAAACATGTAAATCAGATTCTGCTGGTATCATTAAGAATATAGATCAAAATCTCTGCCTAAACTAACCTTAATAGTGTTGGTGAACATTACATGGGATGTCACACATTAACTAGCTAAATCATACAGGCTATAAATGCATTATGCACTATTGTGATTAGCTAAAACAAAGTAGTGTTGTTCAGTTTGACTTGTCAAACTGTCATAAATGTACAACATACTAAACACTTTTCTGAAGTTCAACATTAGATAGATTTTCATATGCCAGCTGTAGGAAATTTGAGATCTGTTTTATAGTTGACAGATTCAGTAAGTGGAGAAAAACATTTATGTCACAGAGAATGCTAACATTTGTCATATTAACAAAAATCATTTCTAGGTTTGGTATTTAGTGTGATTGAAAGTGATAAGGCACATTTTTTGCTTGAAGGAACACAACTTTTGCTAAGCAGCAATTGACTGGCATTTAATGTTCTATCAACAGTCAGCTGGAGTGGTGAGAGAACAACAGAACCATTAGGACATTACTAAAGCCTGCATTGAAACAGGCCAAAATTGGTGTTGTTCTCATCTCTCAGAATGACATCTTCAACTACCAAATGTCACCTTTTGAAATTTCAATTTTGACATGGGTCAGTTACTGTTTCTTCCAGGTAACCTGGAAGTGATGGTACATTTTCTGCCCTGGTTGAGAAATTAAATTCTATCTGCTGATGTTACTAACTCTTCCTCTGACAGATAAGCCAACACATTTTGTGTAATCCTTCCAACTGAATCTGAAGCCTACCAAGGTCAGTCATGTATCTGGGTAATGTTCTAGCTTCAACCAGAACTGGGTTCTGACTAATTATCAAACATATACATACAACAGGATCAAAATTACTTAATCTGTGCACTAATTGGTCTGTTGGCTAGCCTGCAACTGTATTCAGGGCTGAATATTAAACACAAAGATCCTTTCTTTATAGTAGAAACCACCTAGATCTGACTCACTTAATGTTTTGTTTAGCTTATGATATGCTCTGTCAAATTCTAAACAATATGTGCATAGTTGTACTAGACTCCATTTTCTTATTCTCTTTGAACACATTATTCAGATGTACCTGTATACCTTATAATACCTTTAATAGACATACTGAGCAAGCACTGAGAAATAAATGTCTATGTGTCTTGGAACATGAAACAACTGCTGAACAAAGTTTTTGAGAAGATTAAGAGTTTAATTTACAGTGTTGAACACTATTTTGTTTTAGGAATGATTATTTTATTGATTGTTGGAATTATACTTTGTATGTTCCATGTTTGATAGCATGGTAAAGACAGGCCATAAAGGCCTCATTGGAGTTGATGATGAAATTATATGCATGTAGAAAAAAGAATGAAAGAATCTCATGTTTTGTTTGTCTTTATCTTTTCATTTGCAGTTTGTGTCACCGATTCTGTTCCCAGGATGACCATCCTGTGTTTTGGTGTGTGATGCTAAATCATAAATGATTTAGTGGCCATTATTAGTGTTAGGATGGTTTTACTGTTTCACACACATTCCTTTGCTCAGTGTCTATAGAATATTTGATGTTAGTCTTTAAGGTAAACAGGGGTCCATCTGGACTCACATCGCCCTCAATCCTCTTGTCAAACAGGAAACAGCTATGGGCTCTTTGTAGTGTGTATATAACGTTCTGCATGCAGTAAACTGAAGAGGAAGCATTTCTGTGTTGTGATTCTTCCCTGATCAGAAAGGCACTTTCGCAGATCGATGGAAAACCTCTGAATTAAGTTTCGTTTGGGCATGATAAAAATCTAACAGGTGGGCAATTAATTTTTACAAGGGGACATGAAAGCTGAACCGAAATGAAATTCAATTCAAAGCAATGAAATCCATAATTTTTTGTGTTATGTTTTGCCTTGGCACCATCACTGAAACTTTTGTTTTCAAAAGTGCTACAGGCATCACATGTGTTGACTTTATCTGCGTGTTCTTCTCATATTTAGAATGGCAATCGTGATGTTTGGACAGGTGATAAATTAAAGACAAGAAATCTTTGCAGATACATCTTGAAATTTCAGCATTGCATGTTTTGCAAATGCTCTTACACATGTTGTCTTATCCAGATAATGGTGTGCTGGCTGCAGTTTAAACATACAATTGTGTTTCTGGTGTTGTTTGATGATTTAGTTATTTCAGCAAATTTTTAGGTCTGATATAGAAAGTTTGTAAATTGCTCATTTAAGTCTTAAAAATAGTGTGAACTCAGCCAACAGGTAAAACAAACAAACACAAATTGATATGAGCTCCATGAAACCAGCCAAAAGGATGCTTGAAAATAGTTGGATCTGTTGTAGAAACGTCAACAATATTTGGGGCATACAATTTAAACAGGCAATGCTGACAAAAGCTAGGCATGTCTACAAAGAATTTGAGTTTATATGATCAGAATGACTTAATAATCATGTAGCAACATGGAAAAGTCCAAATGGTGGATTAAATCTTCAAAATGCAAAGCGATCCTCATGGAATCACAATCTTCTTAGGATGAAAAAGAATTAGAAACAAATTTAGCATTTAAAACAGTTGACATTTCCTGTTTGAACTGTCTGCTTTCTGTTCATCTCATTCTCACACAGGAGTCATGTGTGTCTGTGAATTAATGTTCAACTCCATTAACAAAGTTTATTCATTAAATAAAGCGATTCTCTTTGGTAATGATGCACTCATTCATAAATTAGTTGCAGTAAAAATGCTGATTTCGGATGTAATTTTCCATGAATCTGCTCTATTAGAGATTAAGATATCACTTATCTAGTGGTTAGCTTATGCAATAGCTTGTAGCATAGTGCACTAACACTAACACACCAAAAGGACATACAGTGTTTTATTTGAGACACTTGGTATAATGTTAACATAACACACAATTGCATATTGTTTATCTGTGTATTTATAAATGATCACTGTGCACATAACTGATGTATTTTTGTATAATCATTTTCTATTCTGTTCTTAAGTGTCAATGAATTTGAAAAAGTTACATTTTTTTTATTTCTTGTTTATTGTTGTGATTATTTTTTATGATAGTTTACTTTATTTATGTAAAGCAGTTTGTTATTATTGTGATTGCATGACTCCTGCTACAATAATAATGATAGAAACAAAGCACTGTGGGGATTTCTTTATACTGTAAGTACAATTTGACTGATTATTTGTGTCCCCTTCAAAAATTGCTCAGAGAAATTTTATGTTATTGTTTACTGTTAAATGAAATTGTGTTTATCACTGTAAAACCATCTGAAGAGATTTAGTGTAGTGTGTCATCTTTCAAAGAGCTGAAGGTGAATAATCTCAGTGGAATCGCATTGTTTAATGCCACTGTCCGGGCATGTGTGTGTGTGTGTGTGTGTGTGTGTGTGTGTGTGTGTGTGTGTGTGTGTGATAACAAATATTTATGTGAATACAGCTGTGCAGCTCATTAAAGATAATGACCTGAGTGGAAAGTTGTGCTTCACTTGGTTTCACATGATTTATATTCATTGAAACATATGTTTTATTTAGATTATTAAAAACATACTTTACTGTTAAAATATATTTTTTATTTGTGTAGAATGTTGTGTTAATTTTTAAAATGTGTTTTTACAGTACAAAACAAAACACAGGCAGACACAATTATTTATTCATTTAAAAAAATACATATTTTATTGATATAGTGAAACACACAAATGACCATTTACAGATTTAAAGTAGACTTGACATGTTTGATCAAAAGACTGAGCAGTTTAAGCTCTTTTTGCTTTCATCTGAAAAAAAGATGTTTGAAAATCAGCTGTCTGATCCAGCTTTAGTAGATATAGAATGGTGAGACTGCAGTGAAGACCACAGCACTGTAAACAACATTTCAATGATATCATTGAGTCTTTTCTATGAAATTTGCGACATAGGATAGGACTTCCAATCACGATGTTACTGGTTCAGTTGTCCATGAAATAGCCACAGAAGGTGATGGTGTAGTACGTTACAAAGGTGCTTTGCATGACAAATTCCGTGAACAAACTGTGAGTGCTCGGAGCAACCAGCGGCGGGCAGGAACTCCAAAGAGATTGGGCAAGGGTAATAGCCCTACGCACAAGATACGGTGATCAGCTGAAGTCCTGCAGGAAGATCATAGACAGAGTTCTGGATGGAATCTATCACATTCCATCTGGGGAGAACATGTCAGCGTGGTGCAGAATGTCATCACCGGTCTGAACCGGTCCATCAGTTTCCCAAACGGACCTTTTCTGGAGGAAACCTGAACCATTTACGAATTGATGGCACAGTTACCAGGACAGGTGGCTGCTCCAGGCACCACAGGCTTGAAGAAAAGAAACAAAACACAGGGGCTCTAAGGTGTCAAAGTTGAGCGATACCCCTCAGCACATGCTTGATATGCGCACAGCCTTGATAGAACACCTCCTTGTTCACCAGCTGCCATGTTCCTGCACACAGCATAAAATACACACAACAACAACATGATTTATATACATATAATCAAAGAATCAGAATTAAAGCGTAGGGTTTAGTGCTTTTAGTTATAAGGAAACGTTTGTTACAGTCATTTTTCTCATTGACTAGCCATAATCCCTCCATCCAAATCCACATAGATGTTTTGATCCATATCTGTGGAGATGTTTTCTGTAGAAGACTCTTCACCTGTAATTTTATACACTGGGAGCTGTCGTATTGTCTAAACAATGACAAGGAATTCCACAACAGATAAAACATGCCACGGCTGCAAGGATTATTAAAATTGTAGTCCCAGTCTGACCCTACTCTATTTATTAGTATATTATGTTAATTATACTTGGAGTAAACAGGTTACATGAGTTTGATTAAAATATGGGATAAATAGGTTAAATTAAGCTACTTCATTGTATCTAATAGATTCTATACTAATTATTAGGTACATTTGTTGGATTAATATAAAAGTTAAACTATAAAAGCTAAAAGCTAGCACTAGTTACCCATGCTAATGTCACTAAATAATGACTTTGTACTTTTCGAGTCTTCTACTAAATAATCTACAATATTCTGCCATAATTATTTACGACTTACCAGGTACCTGTATAAGAAATGTTCAATAGAGAATTTGTAATGTTTTTTAGTTGCTGCTAATCGCTGCTGCTTCTTGCTGCTGTTTGTTTGTTTGGTGGTTGTCAATTTTAGTGTCTCTTTACTTACAATTGGTAAATTCACAAATGAGAAACAAAAAAGCTTTGAATTATATAGACGTGTCACACTGTGACATCACACCTAGATGCCCGCCCTCTGCCTGTGACATCATCATGTCACTCACTTTCTCTCTCTCTTCTCTCTATCTCTCTCTCTCACACACACACACACACACACACACACACACACTCTCGCATGTACAGATTACAGAGGAAGATTACACAATCGGAAGTTGACCCAGTGACTATATGAATGTTGTAGAATCATAAATGACCAGATGAAGCTGACTGAGGTGAACCCTGAAACTAACCCAGGAACAGAGTAGAACATTCTGACCACCTGCTGGTTTCTTTTGAGAGACTGCTGAAAGGAAATTTCTTGAACTATCTATGGATTCAGTCTCGGTCGACCTCATTGTTTTGAATAGAAGTGACCGAACTGAACTCTTGAACCGAGTCACTTGAACTGAATCTAAGGTGAAATCATCAAACCGAATCTTTTCTAACTGAATTGACCAAACTGAATGGACTGAATTATTAAAATTAATATAATAAATAGTTATTTCTGATGTTTTCTACTAACTGCAGTTGTCAAAAGTTATACTTGAACTATGATGTTATGAGGCTGCATTGGAACTAAACTTTATAGTATTGATCAGATGAACCCATGAAGAACTCATGTATTGTAAACTGATTTAATCTCTGTGTTATTGTGATTTAATATTTAAACTGATGCTGTGAATACTGTTCAATAACTGTTTATTTTATTACTTTAACTTCTGTTCATGTAAAATTGGGTTTAAACAGAACCTTTATTTTATTATCATTTACTTTGTCCGTTTTCCCAACATTTTATCATGTATTTAATTCTTAGTTAAATTTAAATGATGTACAATAATAATTTAATAATAAAAACAAAACACACTATATTTAAGATATTTATTTATTTTGAAGGAATAAAAATATTCAGTTACAATAATCACTGATATTTTTGTACTTTATTATGTAGGACATGTCACTCACTTTCTCTCTCTCTCTCTCTCTCTCTCTCTCTCTCTCTCTCTCTCTCTCTCTCTCTCTCTCTCTCTCTCTCTCTCTCTCTCTCTCTCTCTCTCTCTCTCTCTCTCTCTCTCTCTCTCTCTCTCTCTCTCTCTCTCTCTCTCTCTCTCTCTCTCTCTCTCTCTCTCTCTCTCTCTCTCTCTCTCTCTCTCTCTCTCTCTCTCTCTCTCTCTCTCTCTCTCTCTCTCTCTCTCTCTCTCTCTCTCTCTCTCTCTCTCTCTCTCTCTCTCTCTCTCTCTCTCTCTCTCTCTCTCTCTCTCTCTCTCTCTCTCTCTCTCTCTCTCTCTCTCTCTCTCTCTCTCTCTCTCTCTCTCTCTCTCTCTCTCTCTCTCTCTCTCTCTCTCTCTCTCTCTCTCTCTCTCTCTCTCTCTCTCTCTCTCTCTCTCTCTCTCTCTCTCTCTCTCTCTCTCTCTCTCTCTCTCTCTCTCTCTCTCTCTCTCTCTCTCTCTCTCTCTCTCTCTCTCTCTCTCTCTCTCTCTCTCTCTCTCTCTCTCTCTCTCTCTCTCTCTCTCTCTCTCTCTCTCTCTCTCTCTCTCTCTCTCTCTCTCTCTCTCTCTCTCTCTCTCTCTCTCTCTCTCTCTCTCTCTCTCTCTCTCTCTCTCTCTCTCTCTCTCTCTCTCTCTCTCTCTCTCTCTCTCTCTCTCTCTCTCTCTCTCTCTCTCTCTCTCTCTCTCTCTCTCTCTCTCTCTCTCTCTCTCTCTCTCTCTCTCTCTCTCTCTCTCTCTCTCTCTCTCTCTCTCTCTCTCTCTCTCTCTCTCTCTCTCTCTCTCTCTCTCTCTCTCTCTCTCTCTCTCTCTCTCTCTCTCTCTCTCTCTCTCTCTCTCTCTCTCTCTCTCTCTCTCTCTCTCTCTCTCTCTCTCTCTCTCTCTCTCTCTCTCTCTCTCTCTCTCTCTCTCTCTCTCTCTCTCTCTCTCTCTCTCTCTCTCTCTCTCTCTCTCTCTCTCTCTCTCTCTCTCTCTCTCTCTCTCTCTCTCTCTCTCTCTCTCTCTCTCTCTCTCTCTCTCTCTCTCTCTCTCTCTCTCTCTCTCTCTCTCTCTCTCTCTCTCTCTCTCTCTCTCTCTCTCTCTCTCTCTCTCTCTCTCTCTCTCTCTCTCTCTCTCTCTCTCTCTCTCTCTCTCTCTCTCTCTCTCTCTCTCTCTCTCTCTCTCTCTCTCTCTCTCTCTCTCTCTCTCTCTCTCTCTCTCTCTCTCTCTCTCTCTCTCTCTCTCTCTCTCTCTCTCTCTCTCTCTCTCTCTCTCTCTCTCTCTCTCTCTCTCTCTCTCTCTCTCTCTCTCTCTCTCTCTCTCTCTCTCTCTCTCTCTCTCTCTCTCTCTCTCTCTCTCTCTCTCTCTCTCTCTCTCTCTCTCTCTCTCTCTCTCTCTCTCTCTCTCTCTCTCTCTCTCTCTCTCTCTCTCTCTCTCTCTCTCTCTCTCTCTCTCTCTCTCTCTCTCTCTCTCTCTCTCTCTCTCTCTCTCTCTCTCTCTCTCTCTCTCTCTCTCTCTCTCTCTCTCTCTCTCTCTCTCTCTCTCTCTCTCTCTCTCTCTCTCTCTCTCTCTCTCTCTCTCTCTCTCTCTCTCTCTCTCTCTCTCTCTCTCTCTCTCTCTCTCTCTCTCTCTCTCTCTCTCTCTCTCTCTCTCTCTCTCTCTCTCTCTCTCTCTCTCTCTCTCTCTCTCTCTCTCTCTCTCTCTCTCTCTCTCTCTCTCTCTCTCTCTCTCTCTCTCTCTCTCTCTCTCTCTCTCTCTCTCTCTCTCTCTCTCTCTCTCTCTCTCTCTCTCTCTCTCTCTCTCTCTCTCTCTCTCTCTCTCTCTCTCTCTCTCTCTCTCTCTCTCTCTCTCTCTCTCTCTCTCTCTCTCTCTCTCTCTCTCTCTCTCTCTCTCTCTCTCTCTCTCTCTCTCTCTCTCTCTCTCTCTCTCTCTCTCTCTCTCTCTCTCTCTCTCTCTCTCTCTCTCTCTCTCTCTCTCTCTCTCTCTCTCTCTCTCTCTCTCTCTCTCTCTCTCTCTCTCTCTCTCTCTCTCTCTCTCTCTCTCTCTCTCTCTCTCTCTCTCTCTCTCTCTCTCTCTCTCTCGGGTTTCCATCCTCATTTCTCTTCCCTCACCTAAGAATCTTTGTTTCCTCAGAGATTTTCTGCGACTCTTTGGGCTTGTAGAGGTTCAGCTTTCTGTTTCTGCTGTTTCTCATAGTCAGAACCCAAAGTGCCCTCAGCTGAGCTTCATGTTTCTCCAATTGCTCTTGGTTTCTCAGAATGATGTTTTTGATGATATATATTTTATGAGCAAAATATTTTTGTTATTTAAAGTTAAATTTTATTTGTTCTGGAATAATTTTCCTGTCTGTTTTTATTAATATTTATGTTCAAAAAACATTGTTTTAGTGTGTTCAATAAATGTTTATCCTGTTCCACCTAAAGTGGGCTTTGTTTTGCCCTGTGCAATTAGTTTGACACCCTGATATAGATAAATATCATTAATTATTAATTAACATTATTAAGAAACATTGAAGATGTGAGCTTATCAAAATCAGATTCAGATTGAGTTCACACTTGTATTCTTAAGAATCCAGGATGTAAATATTTACCTTAAAAGCTGTAGTATAGGAACATTTCTCAAAATCTCAGTGAAACAATGTGAATTAAACTTAGAGAACTCACTCAAATGTCCCCATGTTTTGCCCAATAATAGTTTTAGCCAATCAAATGAGTTTCTTTTCGAACGTTGCTCTGTGTTTCACTACAGGAATCGCTTTGAGCGTGACCAACTACAGAAGCTTCTATTACACCACATCTGTCTTAACAGGTCGACCCGTCTGTCCCCCCTTACAATGTCATTCACATTTTCTTCCCATGAACGACCACATCAAGCTCTCTCAGCATATCCAGTTTTAATGAGTACAGGGAGGTTGCATCTCACCCATGTCCTTCTTCATATGGAGGAACCATCTCGGGCAGAGACCCTCACCTGATGTTCATCGTGCGCATGGGCCCTGTAACCGCAATGCACTAAAAGCATATAGAATCAGAGACTCAAGGGCATGGCTCCACTGGGGCTCGAACCCAGGACCTTCTGCGTGTAAAGCAGACGTGATGACCACTACACTATGGAACCTGCTGCCGAGAGGGTTGATGTCCAATGTGCATAAATAGAAACATATCTCTCAAAATTTAACTGGGAAAATATTAATTCAACTTAGAAAATTCACTGACTCAAATGTCACAATCATCTCCACTGTTTTGAGCGTGTTAAGCTCCAGGTTTTTATGACTGCACCATGTCTCTCAGGTCTTTCTTCACTGAAGCAGGGTCGTTGGCTGAAAACTGATTTTACAGCTTTTTAGAGTAGCTCCTCTTAGCCACTCTATGAGAATCAATAATAAGGATTAATCTTCCTCATATTACTGAATTAATCATGTACTACAGAATTTGAAAAGAACTTGGATCCTGTCAACCGAGAACAGAAAGCTGAGGGTACATTTGGAAACAAGTTTTTCGAAGCTGTATAGTTGCAATCTGGAGAACATTTTGCCTGAATCGATATTTCTGCTCATTCATGCTGTTTAGTTGACTGTATGGTTCCATAATGTAGTGGTCATCACATCTGTTTTACATGCAGAAACTCCTGAGCTCAACTCCCAGTGGAACCATGCAGCTGGCAAACATGAATGAGGTTTATATTTTTGTGAACAGTTATGTTAAGAAAGCGAAGATATTCCCTAAAATTTGAACACAATTCTGCAAATAAAAACAAGTTGGCATTTTTCTGCATTGCGCTTGTAACAGCATTCCAGAAGTAGAATCAGAATTAAGTGCATGGTTCTACTGGGGTTCGAACCAAAGCATTCTGCGTGTAAAGCAGGCGTGATGACCACTACACTATGGAACCTGTTGCTGAGAAGGATTATGTCCAATGTGCATAAAGATAAACATCTCTCAAAATCTAACTGGAAAAATATAAATTAAAGGTTTTGCCCAATAATAGTTTTAGCGATGCAAATGAGTTTATTACTGCTGCTGACATTACTGAGTAAAATGCTGCTTCCTCAGAAGACCACACACAGTAGGCTCATGACCACCGGTGAAAGATCTCCAGCATCTTAATGCACTTAATGCAAAAAACAAAAAAACAGGTTCCGTGTAGTAATTCATCACTTCTGCTTTACATGCAGGAGGTTCTGGGTTTGATTCCCAGTGGAATCATGTATAAAACAAATATAATGTAAGATTGTGTTTCTTCTTCTTTTAAACCATAGCGTGGTTGTGATCACCTCTGCTTCACACACAAAAGTGGCCGTAAAACTGTAAGGAGAGAGACAAAAGCTGAGTCCCATGTGCTAGGTGGCCAAGATTTTTAAATAAAAAACACAATGAAAGTAAATATAAAATAAACCGTATCCTGCTAGCGGGAAAGAAATTCCACCATTAGGGTCCCTTAACTGGTTCCATTGTGTAGTGTAAACACAATTTTCTCTTTTTCTCACTCTGGATGTATACAGTTTTTGAAAAGTGGCAGGAGGACACCGATAAGCACTGCAGCCGTCTAAACTGTCCTCTGTAGTCCTCTGATGTCTGATTTTACAGCTGAGCAGAACCAGACAGTTATTAAAGCAACTCCTGTTGAACTTTCTAAGCTGGTGAAGGAAGTACATCCTCTGTTAAGCCTTTTTAACAATGGAGTCGATGTGATTGTCCCACTACATGCCCTGAGAGATGGTGGTGCCCAGGAACCTGAATGACTCCACTGCTGCCATAGTGCTGTTAATGATGGTGAGTAGGGGGAGAGCAGGGGGTTTCACCTAAAATCCACAATTATCTCCACTGTTTTGAGCGTGTTAAGCTCCAGGTTTTTATGACTGCACCATGTCTCTCAGGCCTTTCTTCACTGAAGCAGGGTCGTGGAGTCAGTGGAGTCAAAGCTGAAAAGTTGCAATCTGGAAACATATGCAGGTGCAGGTGATTGTGTGGATCCATAGGGTAGTGGTCATCACATCTGCTTTACAGGTCCTTCTGCGACCCACAGTGGAACCATGCAGCTAGCAAACATGAATGAGCTTCATGTATTTGTCACAAATTGTTACTAAATCCTTGAAAAAAATAAACAACTTTTGGTGTTTCTGCATTGTGCTTGCAACAGAAATGGACAATAGGAATTCCAAAAGGCTCAAGAGCATGGCTCCACTGGGGGTTGAACCCAGGACCTCCTGCAGTAAAGGAGATGTGATGACCGTTAAAGCTGTAAGAGAAGTTGGACACTAAGGAAGGAGAAAAGGAGAACTACAGGGGAATAAAGTTGATCAGTCACACCATGAAGTTATAGGAAATAGTGGAAGCCAGGCTGAGTTTATTCATTAGTTATTTATCCAGTTATCATCTGTTAACCTGTTATTTCAACAAAACCAGATTTTCTCCTGCAAACCAAGTTCAAGAAAATGCTACAAGGAATTGACTCCCATGTCGTGTTTGCTGGACTTTAGAATGTAATACTTTATTGCACTGAGGTGCTTTAGTACATAAAGGTCTTCATTTAATTTTATTATTATTATATGCAGATTTACATATTTATGAAACCCAAAGAGATAAAATTATTAAATTTCCAATATTTGGTTTGATTAAACAATGTTATTTGGGTGTTATATAATCAACACATCCTCGTCAAAGCAAGGAACATTCATAAACCCCCAAAAACTTTAATAATGATGATTAATAATAATAATAATAATAATAATAATAATAATAATAATAAAAATAATACAGTGGAACCGGTTATGTCGATGTCCTAGGGGTCGCCAGAAAGCATCGAGGTAACCGATGATCGAGATAAACAAAAATCAATATAGTGGCAATATATTAATGTGCTTGAAATTTCTTTATGTACATGATGTGCGTTAATAAATGAGAATGTGCATGCACGTGTTTTGAAGGGTTTTTACACAACAGCGTTGCCGCGATTTGTTTGATGAAGGCATGCTATAAAAATACATACAGTACATGTTTATCTGTCAGGAATCCACCTGCCACGCCCCTTCGCCCCTTCAGCGTGTCAGGTGTTTTCTCGCCGCTTTCTCTGAAGCTCCGCTCAATTGCGCACATATGGTGCTCGTTTATCATCATCACCAGCTCCTATTTAAACTTCCACACTCTCACTGTCCGTTATTGTTGGTATATGTTGGTTCACGGCGGTCGTTGTTATCGCTCATGTGTATCTCGGTACGTGTCTTCCCACCGGCAGTCTTTCAACGTCTGCTCTTTTCTTCCCAAAGCGCATCGCGGATTCTTTCACGTGGGTGTCAGTCAGAACAGATCGATGCTTTGATTTCACGTGTTTCAGGGTAGAAAACAGAGACTTTGTGGGGGTGTTTTTATGTGCGTGTTCACTTCGCTCGAGTTCAATAAGTTTTTTCGTCAAATGCGCATGCGTGAGATGAATATACAGCAGGGGTGGGCAATGAATTTTTACAAGGGGCCACATGAGAAATCTGAATTGTGTCAGAGGGCCACACCAACGATAATATTTTAGGGATGCACCGAAATGAAAATTCAATTTAAATGGCAATGAAATCCATAATTTTTGTGTTATGCCTTTTGCCTTGGCACCATCACTGGAAAACTTTCCTGCCTTTTCAAAACGTCCTCTACAGACAGAGTGCGCATGCTCGGATTGACTTTACTTTTCTGCGCCGCGTTCTTCTCATATTTAGAATGGCAATCGGGATGTTTGGATTTCAGGTGATCAATTTAAACCCGACTTGGAGAAACTCTTTGCAGATACAGAAAAGATCTACATGTAGATCTAGATCTGTGGTTAGGTCTTCAAGATGTTTGAAACAAACTACCTGTCCAGAACTTTTAAAAGTGTGTGTGCAAGTATACCTAGAAGAATTAATGCTGATTTGCAGAGAAAATGTGGTCACACAAAATTATTAATTTAGACTTTTATTAATTTGGACTCTTTTTTATTTATTCTTTATTTATGCAGAGTACTGTGTATATTTATATCACATTCTTCTTCTGTCTTGATTGAATATATAAATGTGTAAATACAGGGCAGTGGTAGTGGAACCCCTCAGATGTAAACTAAACAGAGGCGTTACCTGGAGACAAAACTGTACACATACTGTTTCATCATCAATATCAAATGTTGCCATGGATACGCGACGTCTTTTCACTGCTGGACAACGATATCTGCTGGATGCGTTATTTTGGGCAAGAAGAAAATAAAACCGAGAATAAAGCGCCATCTGCTGGAATGTTTCACAAAAAATGTAAGACGCTAAACACTACATAACATCCTTGTTTAAAACGGACTCAATGTCCAGTTCCTGACCGTAATGGAAAGTTAAAAAGAAATGTATGCCTCATGTCACCAGAATAAACTCTACCCAATTAGTATAAATACTGGCAAAGTGGGACACTTCAGATCAAACCTCTGTATCTTAAATCTCACTGATCTAAATTTATTTCTGAGTTCAGTCTTGGAAAATAAAAAGTCCAAGGAACCAACACAAAGATTCTGAAAATAGTCTGTAAACAAAATGGCAGCTACATTGGGCAAATGTGATGTGCACTCAATTTACTAGGAACACCTACATTCATTTACTGTGTGTGTGTGTGTGTGTGTGTGTGTGTGTGTGTGTGTGTGTGTGTGTGTGTGTGTGTGTGTGTGTGTGTGTGTGTGTGTGTGTGTGTGTGTGTGTGTGTGTGTGTGTGTGTGTGTGTGTGTGTGTGTGTGTGTGTGTGTGTGTGTGTGTGTGTGTGTGTGTGTGTGTGTGTGTGTGTGTGTGTGTGTGTGTGTGTGTGTGTGTGTGTGTGTGTGTGTGTGTGTGTGTGTGTGTGTGTGTGTGTGTGTGTGTGTGTGTGTGTGTGTGTGTGTGTGTGTGTGTGTGTGTGTGTGTGTGTGTGTGTGTGTGTGTGTGTGTGTGTGTGTGTGTGTGTGTGTGTGTGTGTGTGTGTGTGTGTGTGTGTGTGTGTGTGTGTGTGTGTGTGTGTGTGTGTGTGTGTGTGTGTGTGTGTGTGTGTGTGTGTGTGTGTGTGTGTGTGTGTGTGTGTGTGTGTGTGTGTGTGTGTGTGTGTGTGTGTGTGTGTGTGTGTGTGTGTGTGTGTGTGTGTGTGTGTGTGTGTGTGTGTGTGTGTGTGTGTGTGTGTGTGTGTGTGTGTGTGTGTGTGTGTGTGTGTGTGTGTGTGTGTGTGTGTGTGTGTGTGTGTGTGTGTGTGTTTCAGGGTAGAAAACAGAGACTTTGTGGGGGTGTTTTTATGTGCGTGTTCACTTCGCTCGAGTTCAATAAGTTTTTTCGTCAAATGCGCATGCGTGAGATGAATATACAGCAGGGGTGGGCAATGAATTTTTACAAGGGGCCACATGAGAAACCTGAATTGTGTCAGAGGGCCACACCAACGATAATATTTTAGGGATGCACCGAAATGAAAATTCAATTTAAATGGCAATGAAATCCATAATTTTTTGTGTTATGCCTTTTGCCTTGGCACCATCACTGGAAAACTTTCCTGCCTTTTCAAAACGTCCTCTACAGACAGAGTGCGCATGCTCGGATTGACTTTACTTTTCTGCGCCGCGTTCTTCTCATATTTAGAATGGCAATCGGGATGTTTGGATTTCAGGTGATCAATTTAAACCCGACTTGGAGAAACTCTTTGCAGATACAGAAAAGATCTACATGTAGATCTAGATCTGTGGTTAGGTCTTCAAGATGTTTGAAACAAACTACCTGTCCAGAACTTTTAAAAGTGTGTGTGCAAGTATACCTAGAAGAATTAATGCTGATTTGCAGAGAAAATGTGGTCACACAAAATTATTAATTTAGACTTTTATTAATTTGGACTCTTTTTTATTTATTCTTTATTTATGCAGAGTACTGTGTATATTTATATCACATTCTTCTTCTGTCTTGATTGAATATATAAATGTGTAAATACAGGGCAGTGGTAGTGGAACCCCTCAGATGTAAACTAAACAGAGGCGTTACCTGGAGACAAAACTGTACACATACTGTTTCATCATCAATATCAAATGTTGCCATGGATACGCGACGTCTTTTCACTGCTGGACAGCGATATCTGCTGGATGCGTTATTTTGGGCAAGAAGAAAATAAAACCGAGAATAAAGCGCCATCTGCTGGAATGTTTCACAAAAAATGTAAGACGCTAAACACTACATAACATCCTTGTTTAAAACGGACTCAATGTCCAGTTCCTGACCGTAATGGAAAGTTAAAAAGAAATGTATGCCTCATGTCACCAGAATAAACTCTACCCAATTAGTATAAATACTGGCAAAGTGGGACACTTCAGATCAAACCTCTGTATCTTAAATCTCACTGATCTAAATTTATTTCTGAGTTCAGTCTTGGAAAATAAAAAGTCCAAGGAACCAACACAAAGATTCTGAAAATAGTCTGTAAACAAAATGGCAGCTACATTGGGCAAATGTGATGTGCACTCAATTTACTAGGAACACCTACATTCATTTACTGTGTGTGTGTGTGTGTGTTGCTGCATTATCACCACATTATTTATGCAAAAATTATAATTCTTATCCCTTTCTTTATTTAGTTTTATACATCAACCAGCACACTGGATGCTGGAACATAAAGAAGAGGGCATACGATCAGCCCAAGTCATCATTCAGGGGCAAAAGGAAATCTGATAACCTGCCCAATGAATATGAGCCTCATCAGAAGAGACAGAAAAACAGATAATAAAAGTGAAAACGGACGTCTCCAACACAAATAAACTACCTCCTAAACATTTAGGCATTGGTAAGGCAGAAGAAAGTTGAAGTGGATGAACAGCAGTAGGACTGGTTATGTGAATTAGACACTCATCTTTGGATGTTTTTTCACAGCACATTTGTTGGAGGTTTATGAGACGAGAGAACTGCTGGGCAAAGGAGGATTTGGCTCTGTGTATGCTGGTGTACGTAAAGCAGATGGATTGCCAGTAAGTCTTTTTTCTCTTGTTTTATTCTATATCTCTGACTTCATTATATGTCGTAATTTAATATACACATTGGGGAAGCCTGTTTTTAGTGATCATGCTGAATATTTAATCATAAGATCAGGAATGGCAGTGTTCACTGATACGTGATTGTGACTTTAGAAAGAGGCTGATTGTTATAAGCATCATGGCATCATGGCTCAATGTAGGATTTTCAATAAAACTGCAGAAGTGATTACTACACTTTTATGATCAGCTAAAATTATATAACATCTAAGGCCAAATAAAAAATCCTTTTTAGATCATTTATGTGAATAATTTCATCTAATTTCACAAAACACATTTGTATTTTTTTAGGTTGCAATCAAGTACATCTCCAAACGTAAAGCACCTGAAAAACTGGAAATCGTAAGTTTCTTCTGCATGTCTTAATGTACATAAAACAATAACCAATATCCTATACTATAATAATAATAATAACGTTATTCAGAACACTTTTATAAGCAGTTTGGGGTTATAATATGTAGCACTCGTTCTTTTCTACAGCCTGGACATGGTTTCCTGCCCACTGAGGTAGCTTTGATGTCCATCGTCAATAAAGAACCATACTGTTTAAACATCCTGCGGATTCTGGAGTGGTATGAACAGCCAAAGTGCTACTACATAGTTCTGGAACGACCCGAACCATGTGAAAACCTCCACCAGTTCTGCAGTAGGTATGGCAGCTGCTTGCCTGAGACTGTGACTCGTTTAGTGATGGTTCAGCTGATAGATGCGCTGAAGCATTGCAAGAGCCGGGGAATTCTGCATCGTGACGTCAAGCCAGAAAACATCATGGTTCAGACAAACACTCTTAAGGTTAAGCTGATTGACTTGGTGCGGAGACTTGATCAAGGACAAGTACAAAGAATTTACAGGTATATTATCTGAAAGCTCTGAAAACGTATCTGAGTTTTGCATGGCAATGAGATGTGTGCTTCTTTTACTAACTGGAATGTCATTAACAGGCACACCCAGCTACGCTCCTCCTGAGTGGTTTAAAAAGAAAAAGTATTTGGCAGAACCAGCGACTGTCTGGTCTGTGGGTGTGACACTGTACAGACTGGTGTGTGGCTCTCTGCCTTTCAACACCAGGAAGGACGTGAAACATGGTCATGTGCGTTTCTCCAGAAGGCATTCTGAAGGTAAGAAACTGCAAAGACTGATAAGTTATGGAATAAGTCAAAGCAGGCTGAAGTTTCTATTGTACATTTACTTGAACAGAGAAAGAAGCATTTATTTGTTTGATCTTATAACAGCTATAAGTGTGAATAATTTAATATGCAATCAATGATATTTATTTCAAAGTTTTATATATTATGCATAACTGTTTTTAAGAGATTAAATATTATACAGCATGATCTTTATTAGGTGAAGTTTCTATTGTACATTTACTTGAACAGAGAAAGAAGCATTTATTTGTTTGATCTTATAACAGCTATAAGTGTGAATAATTTAATATGCAATCAATGATATTTATTTCAAAGTTTTATATATTATGCATAACTGTTTTAAGAGATTAAATATTATACAGCATGATCTTTATTAGGTGAAGTTTCTATTGTACATTTACTTGAACAGAGAAAGAAGCATTTATTTGTTTGATCTTATAACAGCTATAAGTGTGAATAATTTAATATGCAATCAATGATATTTATTTCAAAGTTTTATATATTATGCATAACTGTTTTAAGAGATTAAATATTATACAGCATGATCTTTATTAGGTGAAGTTTCTATTGTACATTTACTTGAACAGAGAAAGAAGCATTTATTTGTTTGATCTTATAACAGCTATAAGTGTGAATAATTTAATATGCAATCAATGATATTTATTTCAAAGTTTTATATATTATGCATAACTGTTTTAAGAGATTAAATATTATACAGCATGATCTTTATTAGGAACACCTACATTCATTTACTGTGTGTGTGTGTGTGTGTGTGTGTGTGTGTGTGTGTGTGTGTGTTGCTGCATTATTACAGCATTATTTATGCAAAAATAATAATTCTTATCACTTTCTTTATTTAGTTTTATACATCAACCAGCACACTGGATGCTGGAACATAAAGGACAGGGCACATGATCAGCCCAAATCATCATTCAGGGGCAAAAGGAAATCTGATAACCTGCCCAATGAATATGAGCCTCATCAGAAGAGACAGAAAAAACAGATAATAGAAGAGAAAACGGACGTCTCCAACAAAACTAAACTAGGTACAAAAAAAAAATACATGCAAACTTGTCCAAGGGTTTGTGAATGTGATGTACCCTCACTGTCCCCTTCATTAGAAACACCTCTGTATTCATATACACTTTGTGTGTGTGTGTGTGTGTGTGTGTGTGTGTGTGTGTGTGTGTGTGTGTTGCTGCATTATCACCACATTATTTATGCAAAAATAATAATTCTTATCCCTTTCTTTATTTAGTTTTATACATCAACCAGCACACTGGAAGCTGGAACATAAAGAAGAGGGCATACGATCAGCCCAAATCATCATTCAGGGGCAAAAGGAAACCTGATAACCTGCCCAATGAATATGAGCCTCATCAGAAGAGACAGAAAAAACAGATAATAGAAGAGAAAACTGACGTCTCCAACACAAATAAACTACCTCCTAAACATTTAGGCATTGGTAAGGCAGAAGAAAGTTGAAGTGGATGAACAGCAGTAGGACTGGTTATGTGAATTAGACACTCATCTTTGGATGTTTTTTCACAGCACATTTGTTGGAGGTTTATGAGACGAGAGAACTGCTGGGCAAAGGAGGATTTGGCTCTGTGTATGCTGGTGTACGTAAAGCAGATGGATTGCCAGTAAGTCTTTTTTCTCTTGTTTTATTCTATATCTCTGACTTCATTATATGTTTTAATTTAAAATACACATTGGGGAAGCCTGTTTTTAGTGATCATGCTGAATATTTAATCATAAGATCAGGAATGGCAGTGTTCACTGATACGTGATTGTGACTTTAGAAAGAGGCTGATTGTTATAAGCATCATGGCATCATGGCTCAATGTAGGATTTTCAATAAAACTGCAGAAGTGATTACTACACTTTTATGATCAGCTAAAATTATATAACATCTAAGGCCAAATAAAAAATCCTTTTTAGATCATTTATGTGAATAATTTCATCTAATTTCACAAAACACATTTGTATTTTTTTAGGTTGCAATCAAGTACATCTCCAAACGTAAAGCACCTGAAAAACTGGAAATCGTAAGTTTCTTCTGCATGTCTTAATGTACATAAAACAATAACCAATATCCTATACTATAATAATAATAATAATAATAATAATAATAATAATAATAATAATAATAATCACGTTATTCAGAACACTTTTATAAGCAGTTTGGGGTTATAATATGTAGCACTCGTTCTTTTCTACAGCCTGGACATGGTTTCCTGCCCACTGAGGTAGCTTTGATGTCCATCGTCAATACAGAACCATACTGTTTAAACATCCTGCGGATTCTGGAGTGGTATGAACAGCCAAAGTGCTACTACATAGTTCTGGAACGACCCGAACCATGTGAAAACCTCCACCAGTTCTGCAGTAGGTATGGCAGCTGCTTGCCTGAGACTGTGACTCGTTTAGTGATGGTTCAGCTGATAGATGCGCTGAAGCATTGCAAGAGCCGGGGAATTCTGCATCGTGACGTCAAGCCAGAAAACATCATGGTTCAGACAAACACTCTTAAGGTTAAGCTGATTGACTTGGTGCGGAGACTTGATCAAGGACAAGTACAAAGAATTTACAGGTATATTATCTGAAAGCTCTGAAAACGTATCTGAGTTTTGCATGGCAATGAGATGTGTGCTTCTTTTACTAACTGGAATGTCATTAACAGGCACACCCAGCTACGCTCCTCCTGAGTGGTTTAAAAAGAAAAAGTATTTGGCAGAACCAGCGACTGTCTGGTCTGTGGGTGTGACACTGTACAGACTGGTGTGTGGCTCTCTGCCTTTCAACACCAGGAAGGACGTGAAACATGGTCATGTGCGTTTCTCCAGAAGGCATTCTGAAGGTAAGAAACTGCAAAGACTGATAAGTTATGGAATAAGTCAAAGCAGGCTGAAGTTTCTATTGTACATTTACTTGAACAGAGAAAGAAGCATTTATTTGTTTGATCTTATAACAGCTATAAGTGTGAATAATTTAATATGCAATCAATGATATTTATTTCAAAGTTTTATATATTATGCATAACTGTTTTAAGAGATTAAATATTATACAGCATGATCTTTATTAGGTGAAGTTTCTATTCTTTTCTCTATGTTTTACTGATTTCTGTATCTGTGTATTGTTTAACAGAATGCATGCATCTGATCCGTTGGTGTTTGTGCACCAAACCAGCAGGCCGTCCGAGCCTGGAGCAGATAGAGCATCACCCATGGTTTCACTTTAGAGGTATTTGTGCTGTTCTTTCTCTCTTTATTTTTAAACAGACAGAGGAACCCTATAATTCATGAAGTAATTTTTTCTCTAATTGTTTTGTTTTTTTGTGATTTAGGATCTGCACTACAAACTACTGGATAGACACCTGCCATCAAATACATCTGAAACCTACAAATATATTTGTGCTTTTGTACAAAATACATCAAAATAAAAAAATTTAATTGTAAATTGATTTTGACTGGAGTCAGTTTATATTGCAATCATTTTTGTTAATCATGCTTACTTAATAAAACAATAAGCAATAAAAGTGGAGATAATCAGAGTTAAAGATGATTGTTTGGACCAATTAAAAGGAAAGTCACTGTATTGTCACTATCACTATATTTCTGCAGTGCACGGGAAGTAAACAAAACACCCCTTAGCTTAGAGGTCAAAGGGGAAACGTAACAGGAATGTATATCAATTGTGCATCATAAAGGATATAAATTCTTTTTTTTTTTAAATAAAACAAAATCACCATGCAGCACACTCCTGAGACCGGGGACCAAAAAAAAAAAACAACATGGGAGAAACAGCAATTGACTTAAATCTAAAACAGAAAAACAAAAATTACAATACATCATATGCTTTATTCAGACACTTGTCAGCGAGCACGGGTGCAACGGTAGGTGCAGAGTGACTGGATGGGAGGACCCAAATGCAGGATGCACACAAGGTTATGGGGAAAAAACTGAATTTGATAATTAAAGCAAGGGGCAAAGGCAAAAACAGAATCCAAAACAATCCAGGGTCAAAACAGGCAAACAGGGCAATGCAGGAGAAGACAAAACCAAAGTCCAAAACAGTCCAAAAATCCAGAAACCGGCAAAACAGTACAATACAGGGCAGAGCAAAACATAAACCAAAACAGTCCAAACTTCAAAACCAGAGGCAGGGCGGAACAGAGGTCAAGGACAGGATCCAGAACAGGCAGGATGATCAGGATCAGAAACAGGAACTAAAGCAGGCAGGATGGCAAGAATAATCTCAGGGGCTAGAAAGCCGGTAAGATAATCTGGCCAGGAGCTAAACTCTTGATTGTCCTTATATACACCGAGGCGCGGAAAAACGGCAAGATGGTCACGACCGAAGTGCTCACCATGAACCGGAGAAGCGCCATGAAACCGGAAGTGCAGTGTGCCCAGGAGATCCTGACAACAATAAACATTTTCTTAAACACAATTACCAACTGCCCCATTTCATTTGATTACCTTAACCACATTTACCTTCATCGGCTACCAAAAATGGCAACCAATCAGCATTTCAGCCTTCATCCACATCTAAAACATTACAAAAAAACACTAAACATTTAAAACCATGGTTACAAACTGCACACTCACTTTTATTTATTTAAAATATTAAATAATTGACCTTCTTTGGCAGATAGCAGATATAACAATCAGTTGATGTTCAAGCATTTATTCAGATCTTTTGTGACCTTTTGGATGAGTGGTCTCTGTGCTCTTGGGGTAATTTTGGTCAACCGGCCACTCCTGTAAAGGTTCTCCACTATTTCATGTTTTTGCCATTTGTGAATAATGGCTCTCACTGTGGTTTGAAAACCAACCAGTTATTAGGTTTAGAGGGCAAACACTTTTTCACACAATAAAAACTGCATGTTGTGTTCACTTGTGTTGTCTTTTACGAATATTTATATCAGTTTGATGATCTCAAACATTAAAGTGTGAAAAACATGCAAAAAAAAAGAAATCAAGAAATCAACACTTTTTCACACCACTGTTTATGAAATATAAAATGTTCTTTAGACGTTTAGTATTATGAGAATACAATATGAGTACAATTACAGGACAGAAACACTGTTCATTAACACTCAGAACATTTTATGATAATATTATGAAAATATTCAGCAGATATGGAAAAAAATAACATTCTGAAGTTATAAGACTTTTTTTTTCAATATTCAAGAACAATAAAATTGTAATGAAATCCAATGAATGTTGCTCTTAATGTTTTAATAACATTTCAAAAACTTTTAACAAATACAATTAACATCAGAAGAGAACATTGTATTGATAAAATTGATTTTCTATCAACATTAGGAGAATATTCATCAAGTATAAATAACATCATAAGCAGTGTTGTGCTCGTTACTAAAAATAGTAACCAGTTACAGTTACTCGGTACTTCGTTCAAAAAGTAACTGAATATATCACAAGGATTTCTGAAATAAATAACAAAACAAGCTGAATAATATTTTTTAAATCAAAAACTAAAGTGGCTTCTGCATCATAAAAGCTGTTGTGTTGAGCTCTTAAAATGTTCCTTTCACAGCTGAAGTATGAAAACTATCAACAATGTAGAACAGAACACCGGGTTAGCTTCTAGCTTCTAGCTCCTCAGGCATGGAGTTTCTGGAGGAGCTTCGACAGATTGGAGTTGCTGTTTATCGCAGTAGATACGAGCTTCAAACCAGAAAGACACAGCTTACATTTGACTTTTGTCTTTATACTCAACTAAAGTGAAATAATGAGCATATTTCCACTTTGAGAAACTCGTCTTGCTCTCGCCTCGACTCGCCATTACTGCCGCACAGACCTGAATAAACGGAGACACGCCCACAGTGCGTCTTCTTCCTGTTTACAGTGGTTCATCCTCCAATCCTACAATGTGTCTCTGCTGTAAACAGGTCAGACTGTAGTCTACACTTCAGCCCAAATTCATCCATTTAAAAAAATAACGGGTAACGCACATTACGGTAACGGAGTTACTTTATTTTTAAAAGTAACGCGTTACAGTATTAGTTACTGTCAAAAGTAACGCGTTACTGCCAACACTGATCATAAGGACGTTCTGAGAATATTGTTCTAATAACATTTTATATCAACATTAGCAGAACAATTATTAAGCATAAATAACGTCATAAGGGGGTTCCTAAAACATTGTATTGATAATGTTTTCAGTCAACATTAGAAGAACATTCATCAAGTATAAATAACGTTATGAGAATGTTCTATAAACATCGTTTTTTTTTTTTTTACATTTAGACAACGTTTAGGAAACGTTAGTTAAAGTTGTGGTAAGGTTCCCTGTTAGCTGGGGAGATGCTCAGACGATTTAAAGAATACTAGTCCAACTGACATTATCTTTAAAGGCGTACACAGTCAAGCATCCAAACTCCAATGTGTAGAACCTGGTGATGTTAAACTTGTCAGAACAGTTTGAGGAATTGAGGAAGTAAAGGTCTTCACAGAACTTCGTGTTTCAGGCATCCTACTCCTTCACCAAAAGTAATGTCCAGGTAATGCTAAAGTGCCTGATAGACAGTGAGATTAAGTCTCTCTTTCTGAACTCCTAACATTTATGCAACATTACCGGTCTCCACTTCTACAGCTGAGAGGTCAACTTTCAGAGTTAAAACTTGTCAAACCCAGTCTTCGAAGTTATAAATGTAATGAATCGTGCTTCTTTGAGTTTCTGTTAATCTCCATCGAGCGAGGCATTCCAATTATAGACCCAATTCTAAATTTACATACCCTTTTTCGTCCTTCTTTCTCCTTCACAGGGGGTCTTGTGCTATTGTATTTCCAAACCTCCAGGAAAGTAGGTAATTTTAATACAGCATTAAAACCAAAAAGGCTAATGCACAATGCATTTATATTAGCGATCATTATAATGGAAATTAGTGTTAATTTCAAAACTAAAATTTTTTTTTTTTTTAAAGGCCTATGTCCACTTAAGAGTATTTCACTGTTAGGAAAGGACGTTTGTATCAAGCACCTACTCAGTAATGTTGCACCACCTGCTGGACAAAACTCTAAATGCACTCATTTCAGTTTTAGAGAACTTATAGTTCTGAAACTAAACTAAACTTGCAAGCAATGTCTTGTTTAACTTTAATATCCATTCCATGTATTTAGTTTTACTTTTAAATAATTCCTTCTGTACAGAAGCATTCACAAAAAAAAAATAATTCACAGCCAGGATCTCATAATTATGACTTAGTATCTCATAATTATGAGATAAGTTGGGGCAGTCTGTGGCAGGGGAGTGTTTTAGCGCATAACACGGGATCTGACGTTAATGCAATTTTTGCTCGGAATCGCCTCATTGCGCAACAATGGAGACGTAGAAGATATTATATGGTTTAGCTTGATGACTGTATATGTTACTGTTAAGATGGTTCTCACACTGATTCTGTACGGCTTTGGGGATCCTAGCCCAGGAACACGGTGACAGATATCGCCCTGTTGCGTATCTTTCCAAATCTTTAGACACCATAGCACAGGGGTTGCCCTCGGGCTTGCGTGCAGTGGCTGCTGCGGCTCTGATGGTCCGGGATGCTGAGAAAACGGTGCTGTCACATCCTTTGATACTGTACACCTCACATCAGGTAACAGCTATTTTACACAACATATGACAGCACAACGTAGATCTGGTTATGAAACCACACTCTTGGCAACAGAAAACTTAACTATTAAGCCTCTTCTCAGCCGCATTCAGCTGTAGTAGCTCTGCGTGATCTGCTAGACGATATTGACTTAGACGGTTTTGACGACGCACATGATTGCCTTAAACACATTAAACAGGAGACCTCTTGTAGGCCCGATCTTTTAGATACGGCCCTGGAAGAGGGGGATTGTCTATATGTAGATGTTCATGTTCCAAAACTTCTGATGGTGTGTATTTATGTGGATATGCGGTTGTAAGATTACCTGATGTAATAGTTGAATCTAAATCATTACCATACACATCTGCAGAGTCGGTCGCACTTACAAGAGCATGTCAGTAGTCTGAAGGTAAAGTAGTGACTATATACACTGATTCTAAGTATGCTTATGGTGTTGTGCATGATTTTGCCAAAACATGGAAGCAAAAAGACTTTTTAAACAGCTGATGGAAAGCCCATAGCACATTTTAATCTCATAGGCGACTTTTTAAAAGCTGTTCAACTCCCTGCCAAAGTGGCCATAGTTACACATATGCCACCTGTAGGAAATTTGAGATACCTGTTGGTTATAGTTGACAGAGAACGCTAAAACAGTTGTCAAAATATTAACAAAAGAGATCATTTCTAGGTTTGGTATTCCTAGTGTGATTGAAAGTGATAACGGCACACCTTTTGCTTTGAAGGTAACACAACTTTTGGCTAAAAGCTTAGCGATTGATTTGCATTTTAATATTCCCTATCACCCACAGTCAGCTGGAGTGGTAAAGAGAACAAACAGAACCATTAAGGAACGTGTTACTAAAGCCTGCATTGAAACAGGCCGAAATTGGACTGTTGTTCTCCCGGTAGTACTCACAGAAATGAAAATGACCCCATCTTCAACAAAACTAACCTTTGAAAGTTTTATGTTCTAACCTTCCCGACCCCATGGGTCAGGGGATGCACTGGCATTTCTTCCTTAGGATCAAAACAGCACCCACTTATTCTATGCACTAATTGGTCTGTTGGCCTAAGAAGCCTACCTAAGTGAGTATTCAGGGCTGAAACAGTTAAGAGCCCACGGAAAGATCCTTTCTTTATAGTAGAAAGGGGGCCACCTCCGGGGTGAAGATCTGACTCACTTGACTGTTTAGTTTAGCTCACCCTGATACCTGCTCTAGGTCTAAATTCTATAACTATATGTGCATAGTTTTAACTAGACTCCGAATTTTTCTTATTCTCTTTGAATACATTATTCAGTGAGAAGAAACTGTTATGTATACCTTGTAATACTGCTAATAGACATACTGAACAAGCACTGAGAAACAAATGTCTCATGACGTCTTGGAGAACGTGAAACAACTGCTGAACAAAGTTTTTTTTGAGAAGATTAAGAGTTTGTTTACGAGTGTTGAACACTATTTTGTTTTAGGAATGATTCTTTTATTGATTGTTGGAATTATACTTTGTATGTTGCCATGTTTGATGACGATGGTAAGACAGGCCATAAAGGCCTCGATTGAAGTGGTGATGATGAAGGATTATATGCATGTAGGGAAAAAATGAAATGGAATCTGTATGTTTTGTTTGTCTTTATCTTTTCATTTGCAGTTTGTGTCACCGATTCTGTTCCCAGGATGAACATCCTATGTTTTGGTGTGTAATGCTAAATCATAAATGATTTAAAGAATACTAGTCCAACTGACATTATCTTTAAAGGCGTACACAGTCAAGCATCCAAACTCCAATGTGTAGAACCTGGTGATGTTAAACTTGTCAGAACAGTTTGAGGAATTGAGGAAGTAAAGGTCTTCACAGAACTTCGTGTTTCAGGCATCCTACTCCTTCACCAAAAGTAATGTCCAGGTAATGCTAAAGTGCCTGATAGACAGTGAGATTAAGTCTCTCTTTCTGAACTCCTAACATTTATGCAACATTACCGGTCTCCACTTCTACAGCTGAGAGGTCAACTTTCAGAGTTAAAACTTGTCAAACCCAGTCTTCGAAGTTATAAATGTAATGAATCGTGCTTCTTTGAGTTTCTGTTAATCTCCATCGAGCGAGGCATTCCAATTATAGACCCAATTCTAAATTTACATACCCTTTTTCGTCCTTCTTTCTCCTTCACAGGGGGTCTTGTGCTATTGTATTTCCAAACCTCCAGGAAAGTAGGTAATTTTAATACAGCATTAAAACCAAAAAGGCTAATGCACAATGCATTTATATTAGCGATCATTATAATGGAAATTAGTGTTAATTTCAAAACTAAAATTTTTTTTTTTTTTAAAGGCCTATGTCCACTTAAGAGTATTTCACTGTTAGGAAAGGACGTTTGTATCAAGCACCTACTCAGTAATGTTGCACCACCTGCTGGACAAAACTCTAAATGCACTCATTTCAGTTTTAGAGAACTTATAGTTCTGAAACTAAACTAAACTTGCAAGCAATGTCTTGTTTAACTTTAATATCCATTCCATGTATTTAGTTTTACTTTTAAATAATTCCTTCTGTACAGAAGCATTCACAAAAAAAAAATAATTCACAGCCAGGATCTCATAATTATGACTTAGTATCTCATAATTATGACTTAGTATCTCATAATTATGAGATAAGTTGGGGCAGTCTGTGGCAGGAGTGTTTTAGCGCATAACACGGGATCTGACGTTAATGCAATTTTTGCTCGGAATCGCCTCATTGCGCAACAATGGAGACGTAGAAGATATTATATGGTTTAGCTTGATGACTGTATATGTTACTGTTAAGATGGTTCTCACACTGATTCTGTACGGCTTTGGGGATCCTAGCCCAGGAACACGGTGACAGATATCGCCTGTTGCGTATCTTTCCAAATCTTTAGACACCATAACACAAGGGTTGCCCTCGGGCTTGCGTGCAGTGGCTGCTGCGGCTCTGATGGTCTGGGATGCTGAGAAAACGGTGCTGTCACATCCTTTGATACTGTACACCTCACATCAGGTAACAGCTATTTTACACAACATATGACAGCACAACGTAGATCTGGTTATGAAACCACACTCTTGGCAACAGAAAACTTAACTATTAAGCCTCTTCTCAGCCGCATTCAGCTGTAGTAGCTCTGCGTGATCTGCTAGACGATATTGACTTAGACGGTTTTGACGACGCATGATTGCCTTAAACACATTAAACAGGAGACCTCTTGTAGGCCCGATCTTTTAGATACGGCCCTGGAAGAGGGGGATTGTCTATATGTAGATGTTCATGTTCCAAAACTTCTGATGGTGTGTATTTATGTGGATATGCGGTTGTAAGATTACCTGATGTAATAGTTGAATCTAAATCATTACCATACACATCTGCAGAGTCGGTCGCACTTACAAGAGCATGTCAGTAGTCTGAAGGTAAAGTAGTGACTATATACACTGATTCTAAGTATGCTTATGGTGTTGTGCATGATTTTGCCAAAACATGGAAGCAAAAAGACTTTTTAAACAGCTGATGGAAAGCCCATAGCACATTTTAATCTCATAGGCGACTTTTTAAAAGCTGTTCAACTCCCTGCCAAAGTGGCCATAGTTACACATATGCCACCTGTAGGAAATTTGAGATACCTGTTGGTTATAGTTGACAGAGAACGCTAAAACAGTTGTCAAAATATTAACAAAAGAGATCATTTCTAGGTTTGGTATTCCTAGTGTGATTGAAAGTGATAACGGCACACCTTTTGCTTTGAAGGTAACACAACTTTTGGCTAAAAGCTTAGCGATTGATTTGCATTTTAATATTCCCTATCACCCACAGTCAGCTGGAGTGGTAAAGAGAACAAACAGAACCATTAAGGAACGTGTTACTAAAGCCTGCATTGAAACAGGCCGAAATTGGACTGTTGTTCTCCCGGTAGTACTCACAGAAATGAAAATGACCCCATCTTCAACAAAACTAACCTTTGAAAGTTTTATGTTCTAACCTTCCCGACCCCATGGGTCAGGGGATGCACTGGCATTTCTTCCTTAGGATCAAAACAGCACCCACTTATTCTATGCACTAATTGGTCTGTTGGCCTAAGAAGCCTACCTAAGTGAGTATTCAGGGCTGAAACAGTTAAGAGCCCACGGAAAGATCCTTTCTTTATAGTAGAAAGGGGGCCACCTCCGGGGTGAAGATCTGACTCACTTGACTGTTTAGTTTAGCTCACCCTGATACCTGCTCTAGGTCTAAATTCTATAACTATATGTGCATAGTTTTAACTAGACTCCGAATTTTTCTTATTCTCTTTGAATACATTATTCAGTGAGAAGAAACTGTTATGTATACCTTGTAATACTGCTAATAGACATACTGAACAAGCACTGAGAAACAAATGTCTCATGACGTCTTGGAGAACGTGAAACAACTGCTGAACAAAGTTTTTTTTGAGAAGATTAAGAGTTTGTTTACAGTGTTGAACACTATTTTGTTTTAGGAATGATTCTTTTATTGATTGTTGGAATTATACTTTGTATGTTGCCATGTTTGATGACGATGGTAAGACAGGCCATAAAGGCCTCGATTGAAGTGGTGATGATGAAGGATTATATGCATGTAGGGAAAAAATGAAATGGAATCTGTATGTTTTGTTTGTCTTTATCTTTTCATTTGCAGTTTGTGTCACCGATTCTGTTCCCAGGATGAACATCCTATGTTTTGGTGTGTAATGCTAAATCATAAATGATTTAAAGTGGCCATTGTTAGTGTTAAGATGTTTCTCACACTATCTCACACACACTCCTTTATCTGTTCAGTGTTTATAGAATATTTACGATGTTAGTCTGTAAGGTAAACAGGGAGTCTTATGTGGGCTCACACATCTCCGGCTAGTATATCCTCTTGTCTAAACAGGAAACAAGTTTAGGACAGCCTTTTCTCTTTGATGTATATATATATACGTTCTGCTACCTGCAATAAACAGAAGAGGAAGAACATGCATTCTGTGTGCTGTGTATTTCTTCTTCCCTGATATCAGAAAGGCACCACGGGCATAGCAGGTCGTATGGAAAACCTCTCCAAGAATTAAGTTTCGTTTGGGCATGATAAAAATCTAGCAATAATAAAATTAATTTAAATCTCATGCTATAGGTCTGGTATTCCTAGTGTGATTGAAAGTGATAACGGCACACCTTTTGCTTTGAAGGTAACACAACTTTTGGCTAAAAGCTTAGCGATTGATTTGCATTTTAATATTCCCTATCACCCACAGTCAGCTGGAGTGGTAAAGAGAACAAACAGAACCATTAAGGAACGTGTTACTAAAGCCTGCATTGAAACAGGCCGAAATTGGACTGTTGTTCTCCCGGTAGTACTCACAGAAATGAAAATGACCCCATCTTCAACAAAACTAACCTTTGAAAGTTTTATGTTCTAACCTTCCCGACCCCATGGGTCAGGGGATGCACTGGCATTTCTTCCTTAGGATCAAAACAGCACCCACTTATTCTATGCACTAATTGGTCTGTTGGCCTAAGAAGCCTACCTAAGTGAGTATTCAGGGCTGAAACAGTTAAGAGCCCACGGAAAGATCCTTTCTTTATAGTAGAAAGGGGGCCACCTCCGGGGTGAAGATCTGACTCACTTGACTGTTTAGTTTAGCTCACCCTGATACCTGCTCTAGGTCTAAATTCTATAACTATATGTGCATAGTTTTAACTAGACTCCGAATTTTTCTTATTCTCTTTGAATACATTATTCAGTGAGAAGAAACTGTTATGTATACCTTGTAATACTGCTAATAGACATACTGAACAAGCACTGAGAAACAAATGTCTCATGACGTCTTGGAGAACGTGAAACAACTGCTGAACAAAGTTTTTTTTGAGAAGATTAAGAGTTTGTTTACGAGTGTTGAACACTATTTTGTTTTAGGAATGATTCTTTTATTGATTGTTGGAATTATACTTTGTATGTTGCCATGTTTGATGACGATGGTAAGACAGGCCATAAAGGCCTCGATTGAAGTGGTGATGATGAAGGATTATATGCATGTAGGGAAAAAATGAAATGGAATCTGTATGTTTTGTTTGTCTTTATCTTTTCATTTGCAGTTTGTGTCACCGATTCTGTTCCCAGGATGAACATCCTATGTTTTGGTGTGTAATGCTAAATCATAAATGATTTAAAGTGGCCATTGTTAGTGTTAAGATGTTTCTCACACTATCTCACACACACTCCTTTATCTGTTCAGTGTTTATAGAATATTTACGATGTTAGTCTGTAAGGTAAACAGGGAGTCTTATGTGGGCTCACACATCTCCGGCTAGTATATCCTCTTGTCTAAACAGGAAACAAGTTTAGGACAGCCTTTTCTCTTTGATGTATATATATATACGTTCTGCTACCTGCAATAAACAGAAGAGGAAGAACATGCATTCTGTGTGCTGTGTATTTCTTCTTCCCTGATATCAGAAAGGCACCACGGGCATAGCAGGTCGTATGGAAAACCTCTCCAAGAATTAAGTTTCGTTTGGGCATGATAAAAATCTAGCAATAATAAAATTAATTTAAATCTCATGCTATAGGTCTGGTATCTGCCCCTGAGTGTCATAATGCCTGTCATTTTGGATGTTATTATTAAGGTGGGTAGTCGATACATCAGGTTTTCCTTCACTGTGCAAGAACAGGCTGAAATTAAAATGCACTTTGCAGCAATGTTCAGTTTTCCAAATGTAATCAACACCATTGACTATACTCATATTTCTGTAAAGACTCCGTATGGAAAGGAATTTGTTTATGTTAATAAACAGCATATGCTTTCTGTTAAAGTGCAAGTCATATGTGACTCTAACACGACCCTCACAAACATTGTGGCACACTGACCTGCTTCAGCACATGATTCCTTTATCCTGACACATAGCAGTGTAGGGAACAGACTACAGGCAGCTGCAGGACGTGATGACTGGCTTCTTGAGTTTAACAACATGTAGAAAATGTAAACATTGTCCTGATGTAGTCTATAATATGACATGTGACAGAGGCTTTTCCCCTCAGACGCTCCTCACCTCCTGAAATGCAGATGTGGCGCTCTGGATGTCTCAGGTGGATGACGTCTATACCACCCGGAAAATGTGTGTAAGATTATCAGGGTGTGTGGTGTTTTGCACAGTGTGGCACTGAGGACCAGTTTCCCTCTCCCTCCTGACCTCCCTCCCCTTCAGCATTATGACCCCGAGCCACAGCCCCCTGACCCACAAGAGGGATATAAACTAAGTGGAAGAATCCATGAGGAGGTCATACGGCGTTTGAAAGAAAGACAAAAATCATGGTTTAACTTCATCTTTTAATAATTGTGCAATTTTACTTTTGTCACATTATCACAAAAGTTTATCATGTGTATTTTAATTATTTAGTTTAAAAGCATCCTCCAGTTGAGAAACACTGATTTAGAATCAGGATTTAAATGATGTCGAACAACCCAGCCATTAGGGGGGCACAAGCCAGTGCACTCTTAGTGCCGGTCCCAAGCCCGGGTAAATGGGGAGGGTTGCGTTAGGAAGGGCATCCAGCGTAAAACATGTGCCAAATCAAATATGCGGATCACAAAGGAGAATTTCATACCGGATCGGTCGAGGCCCGGGTTAACAACGACCGCCACAGGTATCGTTAGCCGACAGGGTACCGGTGGAAATTGGGCTACTGTTGGCCGAAGGAGGAGAAGGAAAGGAGGAAGACGTCTACAGAGACGGCAGGAAAAGGAGCAGTGCAGGAGAGTGGAGGTTCGGGTTGGTACTTTAAATGTTGGTACTATGATGGGTAAAGGGAGAGAGATAGCTGATATGATGGAGAGGAGAAAGGTAGATATGCTGTGTGTTCAGGAGACCAAGTGGAAAGGGAGTAAGGCCAGGAACATTGGAGGTGGATTTAAACTGTTTTATCATGGTGTGGATGGGAAGAGAAATGGTGTAGGGGTGATTCTGAAGGAAGAGTACAGTAAGAGTGTAGTGGAGGTGAAGAGAGTTTCTGATAGGGTGATGATCGTGAAGGTGGAAGTTGTGTCACCGATTCTGTTCCCAGGATGAACATCCTATGTTTTGGTGTGTAATGCTAAATCATAAATGATTTAAAGTGGCCATTGTTAGTGTTAAGATGTTTCTCACACTATCTCACACACTCCTTTATCTGTTCAGTGTTTATAGAATATTTACGATGTTAGTCTGTAAGGTAAACAGGGAGTCTTATGTGGGCTCACACATCTCCGGCTAGTATATCCTCTTGTCTAAACAGGAAACAAGTTTAGGACAGCCTTTTCTCTTTGATGTATATATATATACGTTCTGCTACCTGCAATAAACAGAAGAGGAAGAACATGCATTCTGTGTGCTGTGTATTTCTTCTTCCCTGATATCAGAAAGGCACCACGGGCATAGCAGGTCGTATGGAAAACCTCTCCAAGAATTAAGTTTCGTTTGGGCATGATAAAAATCTAGCAATAATAAAATTAATTTAAATCTCATGCTATAGGTCTGGTATCTGCCCCTGAGTGTCATAATGCCTGTCATTTTGGATGTTATTATTAAGGTGGGTAGTCGATACATCAGGTTTTCCTTCACTGTGCAAGAACAGGCTGAAATTAAAATGCACTTTGCAGCAATGTTCAGTTTTCCAAATGTAATCAACACCATTGACTATACTCATATTTCTGTAAAGACTCCGTATGGAAAGGAATTTGTTTATGTTAATAAACAGCATATGCTTTCTGTTAAAGTGCAAGTCATATGTGACTCTAACACGACCCTCACAAACATTGTGGCACACTGACCTGCTTCAGCACATGATTCCTTTATCCTGACACATAGCAGTGTAGGGAACAGACTACAGGCAGCTGCAGGACGTGATGACTGGCTTCTTGAGTTTAACAACATGTAGAAAATGTAAACATTGTCCTGATGTAGTCTATAATATGACATGTGACAGAGGCTTTTCCCCTCAGACGCTCCTCACCTCCTGAAATGCAGATGTGGCGCTCTGGATGTCTCAGGTGGATGACGTCTATACCACCCGGAAAATGTGTGTAAGATTATCAGGGTGTGTGGTGTTTTGCACAGTGTGGCACTGAGGACCAGTTTCCCTCTCCCTCCTGACCTCCCTCCCCTTCAGCATTATGACCCCGAGCCACAGCCCCCTGACCCACAAGAGGGATATAAACTAAGTGGAAGAATCCATGAGGAGGTCATACGGCGTTTGAAAGAAAGACAAAAATCATGGTTTAACTTCATCTTTTAATAATTGTGCAATTTTACTTTTGTCACATTATCACAAAAGTTTATCATGTGTATTTTAATTATTTAGTTTAAAAGCATCCTCCAGTTGAGAAACACTGATTTAGAATCAGGATTTAAATGATGTCGAACAACCCAGCCATTAGGGGGGCACAAGCCAGTGCACTCTTAGTGCCGGTCCCAAGCCGGGTAAATGGGGAGGGTTGCGTTAGGAAGGGCATCCAGCGTAAAACATGTGCCAAATCAAATATGCGGATCACAAAGGAGAATTTCATACCGGATCGGTCGAGGCCCGGGTTAACAACGACCGCCACAGGTATCGTTAGCCGACAGGGTACCGTGGAAATTGGGCTACTGTTGGCCAAGGAGGAGAAGGAAAGGAGGAAGACGTCTACAGAGACGGCAGGAAAAGGAGCAGTGCAGGAGAGTGGAGGTTCGGGTTGGTACTTTAAATGTTGGTACTATGATGGGTAAAGGGAGAGAGATAGCTGATATGATGGAGAGGAGAAAGGTAGATATGCTGTGTGTTCAGGAGACCAAGTGGAAAGGGAGTAAGGCCAGGAACATTGGAGGTGGATTTAAACTGTTTTATCATGGTGTGGATGGGAAGAGAAATGGTGTAGGGGTGATTCTGAAGGAAGAGTACAGTAAGAGTGTAGTGGAGGTGAAGAGAGTTTCTGATAGGGTGATGATCGTGAAGGTGGAAGTTGAAGGATGATGATAAATGTCATCAGTGCCTATGCTCCACAAGTTGGCTGTGAAATGGAGGAAAAGGAAAGATTCTGGCGTGAATTAGATGACGTGGTAGATGGTGTACCTAGGAAAGAACGATTGGTGATTGGGGCAGACTTTAATGGGCATGTAGGTGAAGGAACAGAGGTGATGAGGAGGTGATGGGTAGGTATGGTTTTAAGGAGAGGAATGTGGAAGGGCAGATGGTGGTAGATTTTGCTAAAAGGATGGAAATGATGTCGAACAACCCAGCCATTAGGGGCACAAGCCAGTGCACTCTTAGTGCCGGTCCCAAGCCGGGTAAATGGGGAGGGTTGCGTTAGGAAGGGCATCCAGCGTAAAACATGTGCCAAATCAAATATGCGGATCACAAAGGAGAATTTCATACCGGATCGGTCGAGGCCGGGTTAACAACGACCGCCACAGGTATCGTTAGCCGACAGGGTACCGTGGAAATTGGGCTACTGTTGGCCAAGGAGGAGAAGGAAAGGAGGAAGACGTCTACAGAGACGGCAGGAAAAGGAGCAGTGCAGGAGAGTGGAGGTTCGGGTTGGTACTTTAAATGTTGGTACTATGATGGGTAAAGGGAGAGAGATAGCTGATATGATGGAGAGGAGAAAGGTAGATATGCTGTGTGTTCAGGAGACCAAGTGGAAAGGGAGTAAGGCCAGGAACATTGGAGGTGGATTTAAACTGTTTTATCATGGTGTGGATGGGAAGAGAAATGGTGTAGGGGTGATTCTGAAGGAAGAGTACAGTAAGAGTGTAGTGGAGGTGAAGAGAGTTTCTGATAGGGTGATGATCGTGAAGGTGGAAGTTGAAGGGATGATGATAAATGTCATCAGTGCCTATGCTCCACAAGTTGGCTGTGAAATGGAGGAAAAGGAAAGATTCTGGCGTGAATTAGATGACGTGGTAGATGGTGTACCTAGGAAAGAACGATTGGTGATTGGGGCAGACTTTAATGGGCATGTAGGTGAAGGGAACAGAGGTGATGAGGAGGTGATGGGTAGGTATGGTTTTAAGGAGAGGAATGTGGAAGGGCAGATGGTGGTAGATTTTGCTAAAAGGATGGAAATGGCAGTGATGAACACGTATTTTAAGAAGAAGGAGGATCATAGGGTGACGTATAGGAGTGGAGGAAGGTGCACACAGGTGGACTATGTGCTATGCAGGAGATGCAACCTGAAGGAGATTGGAGACTGTAAGGTGTTGGCGGGGGACAGTGTAGCTAGACAGCATCGGATGGTGTTCTGTAGGATGGTTTTGGAGGCGAAGAAGAAGAGGAGGAATGTAAGGATTGAAAGAAGAATAAGATGGTGGAAACTGAAGGAGGAAGAGTGTAGTGTGAGGTTCAGGGAAGAGGTCAGACAGGGGCTCGGTGGTGGTGAAGAGGTGCGGATGATTGGGGAACTACTGCAGGAGTGATGAGGAGGCAGCTAGAAAAGTACTTGGTGTGACATCTGGAAATAGAAAGCAAGACAAGGAGACGTGGTGGTGGAATGAGGAAGTGCAGGAGAGCATTAGGGGAAAGAGGTTGGCAAAACAGAAGTGGGATCGACAGAGTGATGAGAAAAGTAGGCAGGAGTACAAGGAGATGCGGCAGCAGGTAAAAGGGATGTGGCGAAAGCCAAGGAAAAGGCATATGAGGAGCTGTATAAGAGGTTGGACACTAAGGAAGGAGAAAAGGAGTTATACCGATTGGCCAGGCAGAGGGACCGAGCTGGGAAGGATGTACTGCAAGTTAGAGCAATAAAGGATGGAGAGGAAATGTGTTGACTAGTGAGGAGAGTGTGTTGAGAAGGTGGAGGAGTATTTTGAGCAGCTGATGAATGAGGAAAATCACAGAGAGAGAAGGTTGGAGGATGTGGAGTTGGTGAAGCAGGATGTAGATAGGATTAGTAAGGAGGAAGTGAGAGCAGCGATTAAGAGGATGAAGAATGGAAAGTCGGTTGGACCAGATGACATACCGGTAGAGGCGTGGAGATGTTTAGGAGAGATGGCAGTGGAATTTTTTAACCAGATTGTTTAACAGGATTCTGGAAGGGGAGAGGATGCCTGAGGAATGGAGAATGAGTGTGCTGGCACCGATCTTTAAGCATAAGGGAGATGTGCAGACCTGCAGTAACTACAGGGGAATTAAGTTGATCAGTCACACCATGAAGTTATGGGAAAGAGTAGTGGAAGCCAGGCTGAGAGAAGAGGTGACCATCTGTGAGCAACAGTATGGTTTCATGCCGAGGAAGAGCACCACAGATGCCTTATTTGCTTTGAGGATATTGATGGAGAAGTATAGAGAAGGACAGAAGGAATTGCATTGTGTATTTGTGGATTTAGAGAAAGCGTACGACAGAGTGCCAAGAGAGGAGTTGTGGTATTGTATGAGGAAGTCAGGTATGTCAGAGAAGTATGTAAGGGTGGTGCAGGACATGTATGAGGACAGTGTGACGGCAGTGCAGTGTGCAGTAGGTACGACAGACTGGTTCAGAGTGAAGGTTGGACTGCATCAAGGATCGGCCCTGAGCCCTTTCCTGTTTGCAGTGGTGATGGACAGGTTGACGGACGAGGTCAGACAGGGGCTCGGTGGTGGTGAAGAGGTGCGGATGATTGGGGAACTACTGCAGGAGTGATGAGGAGGCAGCTAGAAAAGTACTTGGTGTGACATCTGGAAATAGAAAGCAAGACAAGGAGACGTGGTGGTGGAATGAGGAAGTGCAGGAGAGCATTAGGGGAAAGAGGTTGGCAAAACAGAAGTGGGATCGACAGAGTGATGAGAAAAGTAGGCAGGAGTACAAGGAGATGCGGCAGCAGGTAAAAAGGGATGTGGCGAAAGCCAAGGAAAAGGCATATGAGGAGCTGTATAAGAGGTTGGACACTAAGGAAGGAGAAAAGGAGTTATACCGATTGGCCAGGCAGAGGGACCGAGCTGGGAAGGATGTACTGCAAGTTAGAGCAATAAAGGATGGAGAGGGAAATGTGTTGACTAGTGAGGAGAGTGTGTTGAGAAGGTGGAGGGAGTATTTTGAGCAGCTGATGAATGAGGAAAATCACAGAGAGAGAAGGTTGGAGGATGTGGAGTTGGTGAAGCAGGATGTAGATAGGATTAGTAAGGAGGAAGTGAGAGCAGCGATTAAGAGGATGAAGAATGGAAAGTCGGTTGGACCAGATGACATACCGGTAGAGGCGTGGAGATGTTTAGGAGAGATGGCAGTGGAATTTTTTAACCAGATTGTTTAACAGGATTCTGGAAGGGGAGAGGATGCCTGAGGAATGGAGAATGAGTGTGCTGGCACCGATCTTTAAGCATAAGGGAGATGTGCAGACCTGCAGTAACTACAGGGGAATTAAGTTGATCAGTCACACCATGAAGTTATGGGAAAGAGTAGTGGAAGCCAGGCTGAGAGAAGAGGTGACCATCTGTGAGCAACAGTATGGTTTCATGCCGAGGAAGAGCACCACAGATGCCTTATTTGCTTTGAGGATATTGATGGAGAAGTATAGAGAAGGACAGAAGGAATTGCATTGTGTATTTGTGGATTTAGAGAAAGCGTACGACAGAGTGCCAAGAGAGGAGTTGTGGTATTGTATGAGGAAGTCAGGTATGTCAGAGAAGTATGTAAGGGTGGTGCAGGACATGTATGAGGACAGTGTGACGGCAGTGCAGTGTGCAGTAGGTACGACAGACTGGTTCAGAGTGAAGGTTGGACTGCATCAAGGATCGGCCCTGAGCCCTTTCCTGTTTGCAGTGGTGATGGACAGGTTGACGGACGAGGTCAGACAGGAGTCTCCCTGGACTATGATGTTTGCAGATGATATTGTGATTTGTGGTGAGAGTAGAGAGCAGGTTGAGAAGAGCCTGGAGAGGTGGAGATATGCGCTGGAGAGAAGGGGAATGAAAGTCAGTAGGAGTAAGACAGAGTACATGTGTGTGAATGAGAGGGAGGGCAGTGGAGTGATGCGGTTGCAGGGAGAAGAGCTGGAAAAGGTGGAGGAGTTCAGGTACCTGGGGTCAACAGTGCAAAGTAATGGAGAGTGTGTTAGAGAAGTAAAGAAAAGAGTGCAGGCAGGGTGGAGTGGGTGGAGAAGAGTGACAGGAGTGATTTGTGATAGTAGGGTATCTGCAAGAATGAAAGGGAAAGTTTATAGGACTGTGGTGAGACCTGCGATGTTGTATGGATTAGAGACAGTGGCATTGAGTAAAGGCAGGAGGCAGAGCTGGAGGTAGCAGAGCGGAAGATGTTAAGGTTTTCGTTGGGAGTGACGAGGATGGACAAGATTAGAAATTAGTTTATTAGAGGGACAGCACATGTAGGATGTTTTGGTGACAAGGTGAGGGAGGCGAGATTGAGATGGTTTGGACATGTGCAGAGAAGGGACATGAATTATATTGGTAGAAGAATGCTGAAGATGGAGCCACCAGGTAGGAGGAAAAGAGGAAGGCCAAGGAGGAGGTTCATGGATGTGGTGAGGGAAGACATGCAGGTAGTTGGTGTGAAAGAGGCAGATGTAGAGGACAGGGTGGTATGGAGACGGATGATCCGCTGTGGCGACCCCTAATGGGAGCAGCCGAAAGAAGAAGAAGAAGAAGAAGAAGAAAAAGATTTAAATGATGTCGAACACTTCAATAAACAAGCGATTTCATATTTTAGATTTTAATTGATTTTATTAATTATTATTGGACATGGAGAGGTTTAGCTTTCAGTTCCTGTCCTTGATGTCCAGACTCACTTGCCTTTTTTTTCTCTCTTTTTACTTTTTTTACTGGAATGGTTGATAGTTGTCTGATCCAGTGCGGCAGGGGAGCAGATATAGAACTGTGAGACTTCAGTGAAGACCACACCGCATCATGAAACCTCAAACCAACACCGTGAAGACTCGATGAGAATACCATTGAGTCTTCCCTGATTGTGTGAAATATGTGACAAAGGATAGGATGACAATTCCAATCACGATGTTTCGCTGGTTCAGTTGTCCATAGAACACAGCCACAGAAGGTGATGGTGTAGTACGTTACAAAGGTGCTTTGCATGACAAATTCCGTAAAGAGAAAACTGTGAGTGCTCGGAGCAACCAGCGAGCGGGCAGGAACTCCATACGATTGGACAAGGGTAATAGCCCTACGCACATGAAAGATACGGGTGATCAGCTGAAGTCCTGCAGGAAGATCATAGACAGAGTTCTGGATGGAATCTAGCCACACTCCCTCTGGGGAGAACATGTCAGCGTGGTGCAGAATGTCGATCACCGGTCTGAACTGGTCCGCATCAGTTTCCCAAACGAATTCGTCCTTTTCTGGAGGAAACCTGAACCATTTACGGGGTCCATTACGGCACTGTTCACCTAAAGGACAGGTGGGCTGCTGCAGGCACCACAAGCAATGCTTTGGAAAAATGGACACAAGGGCATAACAAGCATCGCAGGGAGCTCTAAAGGTGTCAAAGTCAAAGCGATACCCCTCAGCACATGCTTCGATGTACGCACACGTGCCTTGATGCAGACGCATACCTTGCAGAAGCCACCTTTGTTCACCAGCTGCCATGTTCCTGCACACAGCATAAAATACACACAACAACAACATGATTTATATACAATATAATCAAAGAATCAGAATTAAAGCTTAGAAAGAGTTTAGTGCTTTTAGTTTGTTACAGTCATTTTTTCTCATTGACTAGGGCCATAATCCCTCCATCCAAATCCACATAGATGTTTTGATCCATATCTGTGGAGATGTTTTCTGTAGAAGACTCTTCACCTGTAATTTTATACACTGGGAGCTGTACGTATTGTCTAAACAATGACAAGGAATTCCACAACAGATAAAACATGCCACGGCTGCAAGGATTATTAAAATTGTAGTCCCAGTCTGACCCTATTCTACTCTATTTATTAGTATATTATGTTAATTATACTTGGAGTAAACAGGTTACATGAGTTTGATTAAAATATGGGCTAAATAGATTAAATTAAGCTACTTCATTGTATTAGGTAAATTTGATGGATTAATATAAAAAGTTAAACTATAAAAGCTAAGCTTAGCCAGCCGGCTAGTTACCCATGCTAATGTCACTAAATAATGACTTTGTACTTTTCGAGTCTTCTACTAAATAATCTACAATATTCTACTATAATTATTTAGACGACTTACAAGGTACCTGTATGAAGAAATGTTCAATAGAAGAGAATTTGTAATGTTTTTTTAGTTGCTGCTAATCGCTGCTGCTTCTTGCTGCTGTTTGTTTGTTTGGTGGTTGTCAATTTTAGTGTCTCTTTACTTACAATTGGTAAATTCACAAATGAGAAACAAAATCACGCTTTGAATTATATAGACGTGTCACTCTGTGACATCACACCTAGATGCCCCGCCCTCTGCCGGTGACATCATCATGTCACTCACTTTATTTCTCTCTCTCTCTTTCTCTCTCTCTCTCACACACACATACACACACACACACACACACACACTCTGCGCATGTACAGATTACAGAGGAAAGATTACGCACAATCCAGAAGTTGACCCGAGTGACTATATGAATGTTGTAGAATCATAAATGACCAGATGAAGCTGACTGAGGTGAACCCCTGAAACTAACCCAGGAACAGAGTAGGAACATTCTGACCACCTTCTGGTTTCTTTTTGAGAGACTGCTGAAAGGAAATTTCTTGAACTATCTATGGATTCAGTCTCGGTCGACCTCATTGTTTTGAATAGAAGTGACCGAGACTGAACTCTTGAACCGAGTCACTTGAACTGAATCTAAGGAATCGAAATCATCGAATCGAATCTTTTCGAACTGAATTGACCAAACTGAATGGACTGAATTATTAAAATGAATCTATTAAATAGTTATTTCTGATGTTTTTCTACTAACTGCAGTTGTCAAAAGTTATACTTGAACTATGATGTTATGAGGCTGCATTGGAACTAAACTTTATAGTATTGTGTGCACCAGATGAACCCATGAAGAACTCATGTATTGTAAACTGATTTAATCCCTGTGTTATTGTGATTTAATATTTAAACTGATACTGTGAATACTGTTTAATAACTGTTTATTTTATTTTCTATTAAAAATGTCATTTATTTTCAATACAGATTTATTTCCTATAAAACTAAAGCTGTGTAATTATCACCTCCTGAGCCGAACCTACTGCCTGAAAGGTATTCATTTATTGTCAGTGGCTGTCAGACGACGCAGGTTTTACACTTGCCATTTTACATTAGACTTTTTGCAGCAATCGATATATTTATGTATTTATTTATTTTTTTGTATAATTCTTTTATACAAAAGAATTATACAAAATCCCTCAGTGTATATTTTATTTTCTCAAACTTAAGGAGTTAAGACTTGACTGTAGACCAGGTTTAGGAAAACTATTAGACTTTGTTTAAACCAAAGCCTGGAGTAAACGTTTTTACACCACAAACCATATCTACTGTTCATTTTAACAACATCAGGGCACTGAATTCACTTTTACAAATGAGAAAACTCAAATCTACAGCTAAACAATAAAGTTGTTTGAATTTTGTGCACACTAAATAAAACAGAAGATAATAACTGACCTTGTTTACACAAAACACAGATGTGACCGATTTTTCCTCATCTGTCAGACCAGAAAGTTTACAACTCCCTTTAAGTAGTGCAGAAACCCAGTTAGTAGATAATAAATAAATATAATAAATCATAACTCATGAAGAGTTTCCAATGCACAAGCGATGAGGGATTGTGTTTTGTTGTGTTTGTGCTGTGCAGCATCGATTCCAGGTCTTTTAGCAGTCGTGGTTGTGACGTGTCTGATGCAGGTCTTCATGGGTCCTGCATATAAAATAAATAAATAAATAATAGAACAAAGCTGCATGTTTTATTTCTGCATAATGAATACAGTCTACAATCTGATCATTTCTGTACATGTTAAAGGTGTGTTGTGTAAAATAATTTACTAAATGAAATGAAAGCTGCCCAGATCACACTAATGATATTATATGTTTATTTGATAAAAGCGTATCATGCAGTAATAATGTGCTTGTATCGTCTTACACACTGAAGACATAAACATCAACACTATAGATACCTTTAAGTGCCAGAAGCTGGCTTTCAACACTTTCATTCCTGTGGAAAAGAAAAATTCTTTATGGTTATGAATAACAATATTTTTATGTTTATGTAGAGAATCCATCATGCAATACTCTGTGTACCGTGTTTCTATATAAATGATGTGCTTGAATAAAGTACTGGGTTAAAAGTCACATGTATCATGTATGTATATTTAACATTTTATGAAGATATCATTAAAATGTAAATTCCAAAAACATTTATCTGAGAATATTTCTGGTCCTTTTCTCCCTCACAGATGTAAAATAGACTCAGATTTTCCATCCACATGCAGATCACCAGGTCGCTGTCGCTTTTTCTTTCCTTTTTTATTTCTTGTAAACAAAGCTCAGTTATCACGAGCTGGAAAGAGCTGCATTCCACTTCCTGCCAGGTGCGTCACAGTGCACGTCACGCGCTCTTTCACCACTAAGAGCTTCTAAAGATGAATAAAACTAAGAACTCGCCCACACGGGGAATAAAAACCTCCCATGTGTCGTTAAAATCCTGCACTCATTGGCTACATTTTCTATGGAACATGTTGTTTCCACACTGCTACTGGCTGAAAATAAAAGACTGGAACTGAAAGGTGGTGCAAAGCAAAACGTCTCCACAAACACCTGCAGAGTTCAGTTGTATCACTGATAAGATTCTACCTGTCTTTGTCTTTTTTTAGTGGTTACTCTCATTTGTTTATTAAAACTATATTCTACCAGCCATATTTATTTTTTACCACCAATATGTCGTTCTTTATGCAAAAGTTACTCTAAAACGATACAAAAAAAACAAACAAAAGACCAAAAATGCTCTATGGTATGTTGTTCAGTGGAACCTTATCTTTCCAAATAAACAGGAATTTGCAGCAATTGTGCGTTTGGATGCGTTTGTGACTCGTTATTACAATTATAGTGTAAGTACTGTTTTTTTATGCATGTTGTTTGTGTGTACTGTTTACACATATTTAGGAAATACATTCGTTATAAGCGTTCCATTGAAAAACAGTGATCTAAAATTGATGCTTGAGGCTTAGACCTTTAGAATGATATATAATTTATCATGATAACTTATACCCCTTTTCATTTAATCTATTGTTAATTTACACCAGCAAACAGTGGTCACTTCAGGTGGCTGCTTTGAACTGTAGGCTCCGCCTCCTCTGGTCAGGCTCTTGCTCTTCATTGGGCCTTTTTTTCCCTCAGGCCTCCATTACAATTACCAGGTGACTCCGCCTACATATAGTAGAGAGCTAAAGACAGAGCCAACACAAGCAGGGGGGAATAGAAGAAAACAGCACAGACACGTAACAGCGGCGTCCTAGTGGGTGTTAAAAATAAAGTAACTCCATTACCGTTACCGTATGGTGCGTTACCTGTTACTTTTTTAAATGAATGAATTTTGGCTGAAGTGTAGACCACAGTCTGACCTGTTTACAGCAGCGACGCAGTGTAGGATTGGAGGATAAACCACTGTAAACACGAAGAAGACGCACTGTTGGTGTGTCTCTGTTTATTCAGGTCTGTGCGGCAGTAAGAGGCGAGAGCAAGACGAGTTTCTCAAAGTGGAAATATGCTCATTATAAAACTTTTTAGTCTAATGTAAGCTGTGTCTTTCTGGTTTGAAGGTCGTATCTACTGCGATAGCAACACCTCCAGAAACTCCATGCCTGAGGAGCTAGAAGCTAGAAGCTAACCCGGTGTTCTGTTCTACATTGTTGATAGTTTTCATACTTCAGCTGTAAAAGGAACATTTTTAAGAGCTCAACACAACAGCTTTTATGATGCAGAACCCACTTTAGTTTTTGATTGTGAATATATTATTCAATCAAATCAAATCAAATTTTATTCATCACATGCACATACATACAGGGTACGACATGCAGTAAAATGCTTTATACGACGGTCCGGCAAGAGGGGAATAGGGTGGGGGAAACAGATAAATAAAGTATAAAAACTATATAAAATAGAATATAAGGTATAAGGATATATAAAAATAGGTATGTAAACAAAGAGAGAAAAATGTATATACAGAAAAAATCCTTATGGCAGTAGACGGTGAAACAGTAAACAGTGTGTACCAAAGTGTAAACAATAGACAATTTCAGTGATGGGTTGTCCATAAAGTGTCCGTGTGCAGTATGGTGCGGTGTACGGGTCCGTAAGTGTCCGTGTGCGGTATAGAGTGTCCATAAAGTGTCCGTGTGCGGTATAGAGTGTCCATAAAGTGTCCGTGTGCGGTATAGAGTGTCCATAAAGTGTCCGTGTGCAGTATGGTGCGGTGTACGGGTCCGTAAGTGTCCGTGTGCGGTATAGAGTGTCCATAAAGTGTCAGTGTGCGGTATGGTGTGGTATAAAATAAATAATATAAAGTGCACTTTGCTGTGCAAGTCCAGAGTTTAAAGTGACGTGGTGCGAGAGGTGAGGTATGTACAGAGAAGAGGTGTGATGATGGAGAGAGTGGACCAGCTTTTAGATCCCGGGTGTTTCCTGGTTTTCAGCTTGTTTTGTTTTTTATTTCAGAAATGCTTGTGATATATTCAGTTTGTGCTGCTCTGACTTTAATAAAATAGTGTTTAAAAATGACTTTGTGTTTAAGTCAGTTTTGTGTTTGTAGACCATAACACATAAAAGGCATTAATGGGAACATTAAAGAAGGTTCTTTAAAAAAGTAAAAAGTTACTTTTAACAGTAACGCATTACTTTTTGGTGTAAATAATCAACAAAGTAATTGAGTTTTTTTAATAAAGTAACAAGTAACTGTAACTAGTTACTATTTTTTAGTAACGAGCACAACACTGGTGATTAGTATAGTATATATAATCAAACTCATGTAACCTATTTACTCCAAGCATAATTAAAATAATAATAATCAGTTAGTAATAAATAAAGTAGAATAGGGTCTGACTAATGTTATGAGTGTGTAGGAGAAACAAAAACAAGGCAGACTTAAGCATGTTTATTGGGAAAGAAGAGTTTGTGGGCCATTGCTGCTGCAGAAGACATGGGTGAGCAATCAGGATCAGACTCAGGGGAAGATATGGGAGGATAATAATAATGATCAGATGAGAGAACGGGGGAAGTAGGAGAATAATCAGTGGGGGACCAACATGAAGGATAAGGAGGAGATGGTAGAGTTGATGAAGGAATACGGGAGTCGTCATAGTCTTCATTGTCGGTCTGTGTCACCTGATGATAAACAGCAGGAAGGTCAGACGAGGTCTGTGTGCCCATATCACGTGTAAAAGTATTCTTCACGATGTGAGGAGGCAGACAGGGGTTCTCTGGAACAGCTGGAGTAGAGAGATGTTTAATAAATGGAGCAATCTCAGTGGTGAGGAAGAAGAGCTGAAATTGACGATACTGTCGGAGGAGAACGCTCCTAAGAGCTGTCCCAGAACGTCTGTGAGATGGAGCTGAATTAAAAAAACCAACAGAGATACGATGTAAAAGGGTGAAATCACAATGACTACATATAAAAATGTATATGTTCATGTAGGGACAAAAGTAACAAGATTATAAATCAGGGGTCACCAACGTTTTTGACACCGAGAGCTACTTCTTGGGTACCGACTAATGAATGAGCTACCAGTTTGATACACACTTCAGAGATAAAAAAATGTGCTCAATTACCTTTAATTATGTTATTATTAATAATTAATGATATTTATCTATATCAGGGTGTCAAACTTAATTGCACAGGCGGCCAAAACTTAAAGCCCACCTTAGGTCACAGGCCGAACAGGATAAACATTTATTGAACACACTAAGACAATGCTTTTTGGACATAAATATTAATAAAAACAGACAAGAATATTATTCCAGAATAAATAAAAATTAAACTTTAAATAACTTAAAATATTTTGCTCTCCATAAAAATATATCATCAAAAAGATCATTCTGAGAAACCAAGAGCAATTGGAGAAACATGAAGCTCAGCTGAGGGCACTTTGAGTTCTGACTATGCGAAACAGCAGAAACAGAAAGCTGAACCTCTACAAGCCCAAAGAGTCGCAGAAAATCTCTGAGGAAACAAAGATTCTTAGGTGAGGGAAGAGAAATGAGGATGGAAACCCGAGAGTGACTGGAGGAAGCTGTACAGCTGTTCAGCAATATGACTTCAGCACTAGAGAAAGAAAACCAGAGAAAGAAAAAGAGGAGATCAAGCTGGACATGTCCTACATATAATAAAGTACACAAATATCAGTGATTATTGTAACTCAATATTTTTTATTACTTCAAAATAAATAAATATCTTAAATATAGTGTGTGTTTTGTTTATATTATTAAATTATTATTGTACATCATTTACATTTAACTAAGAATTAAAATACACATGATAAAATGTTGGGAAAACGGGACAAAAGTAAATGATAAATGAAAGGTTCTGTTTAAACCCAATTTTACATGAACAGAAGTTAAAGTAATAAAATAAACAGTTATTGAACAGTATTCACAGCATCAGTTTAAATATTAAATCACAATAACACAGAGATTAAATCAGTTTACAATACATGAGTTCTTCATGGGTTCATCTGATCACACAATACTGTAAAGTTTAGTTCCAATGCAGCCTCATAACATCATAGTTCAAGTATAACTTTTGACAACTGCAGTTAGTAGAAAAACATCAGAAATAACTATTTAATAGATTCATTTTAATAATTCAGTCCATTCAGTTTGGTCAATTCAGTTAGAAAAGATTCGGTTTGATGATTTCGACTCCTTAGATTCAGTTCAAGTGACTCGGTTCAAGAGTTCAGTTCGGTCACTTCTATTCAAAACAATGAGGTCGACCGAGTCTGAATCCATAGATTTCAGGGGTTCACCTCAGTCAGCTTCATCTGGTCATTTATGATTCTACAACATTCATATAGTCACTCGGGTCAACTTCCGGATTGTGCGTAATCTTCCCTCTGTAATCTGTACATGCGCAGAGTGTGTGTGTGTGTGTGTGTGTGTGTGTATGTGTGTGTAAGAGAGAGAGAGAGAGAGAGAGAGAGAGAGAAATAAAGTGAGTGACATGATGATGTCACCGGCAGAGGGCGGGGCATCTAGGTGTGATGTCACAGTGTGACACGTATATATAATTCAAAGCGTGATTTTGTTTCTCATTTGTGAATTTACCAATTGTAAGTAAAGAGACACTAAAATTGACAACCACCAAACAAACAAACAGCAGCAAGAAGCAGCAGCGATTAGCAGCAACTAAAAAAACATTAAAAATCCTCTTCTATTGAACATTTCTTCATACAGGTACCTGGTAAGTCGTCTAAATAATTATGGCAGAATATTGTAGATTATTTAGTAGAAGACTCGAAAAGTACAAAGTCATTATTTAGCGACATTAGCATGGGTAACTAGCCGGGTAGCTAAGCTTAGCTTTTATAGTTTAGCTTTTTATATTAATCTAACATATGTACCTAATAATTAGTATAGAACCTATTAGATACAATGAAGTAGCTTAATTTAACCTATTTATCCCATATTTTAATCAAACTCATGTAACCTGTTTACTCCAAGTATAATGAACATAATATACTAATAAATAGAGTAGAATAGGGTCAGACTGGGACTACAATTTTAATAATCCTTGCAGCCGTGGCATGTTTTATCTGTTGTGGAATTCCTTGTCATTGTTTAGACAATACGTACAGCTCCCAGTGTATAAAATTACAGGTGAAGAGTCTTCTACAGAAAACATCTCCACAGATATGGATCAAAACATCTATGTGGATTTGGATGGAGGGATTATGGCCCTAGTCAATGAGAAAAAATGACTGTAACAAACGTTTCGTTATAACTAAAAGCACTAAACTCTTTCTATGCTTTAATTCTGATTCTTTGATTATATCGTATATAAATCATGTTGTTGTTGTGTGTATTTTGTGCTGTGTGCAGGAACATGGCAGCTGGTGAACAAAGGTGGCCTTTGCAAGGTATGCGTCTGCATGAAGGCACGTGTGCGTACATGGAAGCATGTGCTGAGGGGTATCGCTTCAACTTTATCACCTCTAGAGCTCCCTGCGATGCTTGTTTTTTCCTTGTTCTTCTAAAACATTGCCTGTGGTGCCTGGAGCAGCCCACCTGTCCTTTAGGTGAACAGTGCCATCATTTACCCCGTAAATGGTTCAGGTTTCCTCCAGAAAAGGACGAATTTGTTTGGGAAACTGATGCGGACCCGTTCAGACCGGTCATCGACATTCTGCACCACGCTGACATGTTCTCCCCAGATGGGATGTGGCTAGATTCCATCCAGAACTCTGTCTATGATCTTCCTGCAGGACTTCAGCTGATCACCCGTATCTATCATGTGCGTAGGGTTATTACCCTTGCCCAATCGTTTGGAGTTCCTGCCCGCTCGCTGGTTGCTCCGAGAACTCACAGTTTTCTCTTCACGGACTTCGTCATGCAAAGCACCTTTGTAACGTACTACACCATCATCTTCTGTGGCTATGTTCTATGGACAACTGAACCAGCGAAACATCGTGATTGGAATTGTCGTCCTATCCTTTGTCACAAATTTCACACAATCGGAACAGACTCAATGGTATTCTCATCGAGTCTTCACGGTGGTGATTTGAGGTTTCACGATGAGGTGTGGTCTTCACTGCAGTCTCACAGTTCTATATCTGTTCCCCTGCCGCAGTGGATCAGACGACTATCACCAATTCCATAGTTAAGCCACTTTGCACTGGACTGCATCAACTTTCATTTGCTTTTATTTTCTTATGTTTTCACATTTGTTAGTTACTTGTACAATCATGACTGAGGATGACCTTGGTGGTGAGTCCACTGTCGTGCCACATAAAATTTGTTTACTGTCGGTTTTTCGCCCACTCCTAGTTCATCATATTGTGATTAGGTTTATCCGTTGATGCTTTGAGGGTGGGTAATGATGTCGATTTTGGTCGATTTTTGTTTTTTGTTTTTTTTTGTTTTCGATTTTGCACGATTTTTTTGCTTAAATTTTTTGTCTCATTTAGATTTTTTGTCTATATTTCATTTTTTTTATTCATAAATATATAAATAAATACAATTATTTTTGTGTTATGTGACATGTATGTTTGTTAACGGGTTAAAAAAGAAGTAAGCATAGAGTGTGAGACTAATTGATAATGGAGTGATGGATCTAATCCACCCTATCTAGCGTGTGACCTAATAATTAGTATAGTACATTTAATCAAAATCATGTAACCTGTTTACTCCAAGTATAATTAACATAATAATAATCAGTTAATAATAAATAGAGTAGAATAGGGTCTGACTAATGTTATGAGTGTGTAGGAGAAACAAAAACAACGTACAAGGCAGACTTAAGCATGTTTATTGGGAAAGAAGTGTTTGTGGGCCATTGCTGCTGCAGAAGACATGGGTGAGCAATCAGGATCAGACTCAGGGGAAGATATGGGAGGATAATAATAATAATCAGGTGAGAGAACGGAGGAAGTAGGAGAATAATCAGTGGGGGACCAACATGAAGGTTAAACAATGAAGCGGCTAATTTATGGATTTTTCCTGGGTTTTTCCCGGTTTCACAAGCTTCAAGCCAAAAAACTAAGCCCCATAACACCAGACCAATGAAATTGCCAAATGGTTTCATGTGAACCAATGAAACTCTTTATATTAAATCCCTCACGCTCCCACTGAATCGACCCACCCACAGGATAGGAGAATCATTCATCACGCTGAAAACAACCGGGCATGAAAAATACACTTCACCTGTGTTCTGAGCTGCACGGCATCGGGAGAAAAGCTTCACCGATGGTGATTTTTAAACGCACGACGACGCCAAAAGATAAACTCCCGAGAGAAATTGTTGTGAAAGGAAGGAGGAAGACCGTGAACAATAACTTTCTTGGTAGGCTACTGTTTAGATACAAGCCGTGTAACAGATTTAAGCTTGTGTAAAGTTTATTAGTTTCAATGTAGACAAAAAATCTAAATGAGACAAAAAATGTAAGCAAAAAAATCGTGCAAAATCGAAAACAAAAAAAACAAAAAACAAAAATCGTCCAAAATCAACATCATTACCCACCCTCAAAGCATCAACGGATAAACCTAATCACAACATGATGAACTAGGAGTGGGCGAAAAACCGACAGTAAACAAATTTTATGTGGCGCGACAGGCCTGCCAGGGCTGCTGTTCTGGATACATTGATGTCTTTTTTGCAGAAACAAATACATTGCACAAAGATCTCAGGGTTGAGTGTTTACATTTACTTTAATGTAATGCAATGCACTTAAAATATATTTACATGTTCTTCATATGCCATCAAAAGGTCTTCCATCTTCTCACCAAAATATCTGATTTTCCTCTTTTTATACAGTTTCAGAAACTGAGGTGTATAATTTTCAAGAGCAGCATAGAAAGAAAATGGCAGATTTTGATTTGTTATCCTGTGAAATTAGCTGTAAAGCTGCATTGGGAACAAAAGGACATACAAATCAACAATCCATATTAAACTAAGACTTTTTCTAGCTCAAGCAGTGCTGCAAAGGCGAGTGACACTATGTGGTCCTAGTAACAGTTTTTTTACTTACTGGAGCTTCACAAAAGTGTGCAGGACATCTATCTTTTAGTTCAGCAATTGAAGGAGCTGAATTTAAAATTTCTTCATGCCTGAGAGAAAGGTGTGTTGCATATGCTGATGGATGAGAGTCATGTCTTTTCCTTCTACAGCTTTCTTGAACTGGTCCACCATCTTAAACCTCTTGGTTTCCAAAATGCCCTTAGTCTGTCCACAGGGATAACTGGGAAGGAAATTAATTTCCCCTCTTCTGGGTCATCTGATGTTGGCTCTGGATGCTAAACCTTCTGGATTTGTTCTTCCAACCCTCATAACCTGTTGTGGAACCTTTACTTTTAGACAGGGGGGCTTGAATAGTAGAGTTTCTGCAGCCTTGCCAATCTGTTTGGAACTAGGATAGGCTTTATGCTTATACATTTCAACAGCCATCACATCAAGTATGTTGTGTTTTTGATCCCTTGTCAGCTTTAAAGTTTTCCCTCTGTCAAAAATGCAGCGTTGCCTTCTCTTAGAGTGTACTCAAACTCATATGAGAATGGGGGAACAACAAAGACCTCTGGCCAAAGGCTAAGGTGCTCTGGTGAATCTACTAATCTATCAGACAGTAGCATTGAGTCGTCTAAACTGGAAGAGCCTCTCAGTGTTGTCATCATCTAGGATGACCCTCAGTTTCAGTAAATCAGCCACTTTAATTGTACTGTATTGAGGAGAACTGTAACACGACCCTTAGATATCAATATATGTATGTTGCCCTTATTGTTAGAACACAGGTTCTCAATTACTCATCATTTTCATCAATGCATACACAGTTCTCATGTTAAAGTATTGCACAAAGCTGATAAATAAGCCACAGCATTTAGAAAAATGTTTGGCATTCTGGGGAATTTAAATATAAACAGCAGGAATCGGTCAGCTTCGATCAGGAAAGAACTTAAACATATCACAAGATTCCTTTAAGGTCAACTTAATGTAAACTTTTAAAACACTTTGCATATGTAAGAATGTACTCGTACATTGAAATAATATATACAAACCAAATAATCCTCACAACACACACCAATGTGTATAAATCAATGTGAAATACACATTACCTATCACTATGTTGACCTTTGTGTCCAGGAAGGTGATTACTAAAGTTTCCAAAAAGATGCTCATATATAGAGTTTGTTATGGTTCTGCTTTTTCATTCAGACACTGGAATAAAATGCTGATATTTTATAGGTGAATAATGGATTTTGGTCTATTAGCTAAAACACAAATTTCACTGTATGACCTTTGTTTGTATATTCTATGAGCTCATATGATCTTAAATGCTCAACATACAATGTTTTATAGTCTTTGAGTAAAAAGTAGATATTGTCTTTAATGAGTAATGTGTTTTTGATCTCTTTAAACTCAGGGAAGGCACCACGAACACCAGTTTTTATCACTACATTTTTGTAGTTATGAGTATTATGAAAAGATTTTTTAACACGTTATGCTTCCCCTCAAATCACATTGTCCCGAGATGCACCAAAGGACCAAAGCACTTTATGAGACGGGATAATGCTCAATATAATGATGCTTTGGTCGTAATCGTAAGCTGGGCAAGACTACTTGAAGTAGCTGCCTTTGATCTGAAATGTTACAAGCCATGTACTGAATAGTTTCATATGTGAAAGTATGAGACACAGCAAGTTCTACTATCTTCCAAATCCATTAGTACTTCCCAAAATCTATCACCTTATGGGATTTTGGACCCAATAAGAACAGGCAGCAGTCTAAGAAGAGTGTGGTTCTTATACTCATTCCCTACAATTGTTCCACCATGGACAACATTTTGTGGAACTGCGTGAGGACGGTCAACCTTATCTGAGTGCTGGAAGGGAATTAAACCGTAATCAAACCTTTTAAACAATGTGCCAACTCCACAGGAACAATGTCTTCCAGCAGGTCATGTAAGATATCAGGTGGAAATCCTGTGACAGGGTGCTAATAGGATAGATGATCAGACAGAACACAACTGTGTTTTACACCATAATTACAATCACTCTCATTGTTTTGTATTTTTCAACAAGTTGATCATGCTGATCTTTTGTTCACGTTTTTAAACTACCAGCAATTGCAGATGAGTTTTGCATTTCTGTTTGAATGGCGAGACAAAATCTGGAGAAATAATTTGATCTGAAACTCTGACTGAAACCGGCTAGCCCATGAGCAGCAGGGTTATCAGCTACAACAGAATAAACTGTGCCTTTTAGACAGTCACCAGATGTTTCAATGTAAATACCCACTGCTTTTAGTGTTTTTAAGTTTTACCTTTTCATATCCAAACTGTCACACTGATTAGAGTGGAGGACAGAATGATATTTTACTAGCAGGTTAGCTAATATCTAATAAACCGCACAGACTGTGTGTATTGTTTTGTATGTCCCCAGATGATTTGCAATTTCAAATCATCAATATAAAGAATTATTGCTAATTTCTGACCCTCAACTGATAATAGCAAATGTTTCTGGTGGTATGAGGCATCGCTGTATGATGAATACTGTCCAGGTGACTGTGAAGTGGTTGTTAGAACTTTCTCAAGTACATCTTGTTTTTTAAGCAACAACTGCAAAGATGAGATAATTGGCACATACATAAAGGTAGACTGTGATGACTCACTAATGTTCTCTACAGGTTTAACTAATGGAAAATTTTCCTCATAATAGGATTTTCTCCATTTAGCTGTTGCCCCTCAGATGTCACGGACTATCTGACACTGGCTGTACAACTTCACTTACAAGTTGATCAGTATGTGGAGATTTATTTTTTTTTTTTCAGTGTATTGAATACAGATTCTCTCACAAAAGGTTCTGACAGTAAAAAACAATATGCTGGATGATTTTCTATGTTGCCCTCTGTGACACATGGAGAATAGTTTGCATTTTCAAGATGAATGCAGCCGAATTGTTCTGCTCTCCTAATCCCTTACTGCTACTATTCATGTATTTATAAATGATAATAAAAAAATTTTTATGACGTACACATTTTTTTCTAAGGAACTTCAGCATCTTTGGATGATGTAAAGCCCAAAGTGTGTTCTTTTAAAAGAGATGTAAATTGTGTATGTAGCACACTGTTGTCAGGAACTTTTACCATTGAAAGTCAGGAAGGTCATTTTCAGCTGTGAGGCCCAAAAGTGGGGCTGAAACTGAACAGGGTTCAAGAAACCGGGTTTATTTTCATATAAGTAACAGTATTTAGTTCAGTAAACTTAAGTTCATTTAAAGGAGAATTCAGTGCTGTTTAGTTCAGTAAAGTCTTCATTTAATCCAAAACTATTCCATTCATTAAGTTCAATTATCCTCAAATTAATATTTTTACATTCAATAAAAACAAATCATCCAGTTTTCATTGATGTTTATTTAGTGAATAATGCATTTAATAAACAATTGGTTTCACTCAGAATGACGTTTTATTTTTAATAAGTAGTAAAATGTGTTTTTATAAAACTCATCTGAAGCATAAAGATAAAATGCACCAGTTGGTTAAAAGAAAACATTTAAAAGTAAAACATTTATTTCAGCTCATAAATCCTATAAAACATGCAGCATTAAACATGAACTTCCAGCAGATGAACATCTCATAATACTGTCTGGAAGTGAGAAATGTACAGGTTGTTTTACTCCATACACATGAACTTACTTTGATCAGAAACACAATCATACTCCAAATCAATTAATCAATAAAGTCAATAAAAGAATCCCAAACTGCTGTGTGTCTTGTCCTCGCTATTAATGACGTCATTAGAGCTCCACTACTTCTAATTACCTGCTGTGACAGTGAGCTCTAATACACATCACACTGCCACCTACTGGTCATTTATGATTCTGCAACATTCATAGAGTCACTCCGGTCAACTTCCGGTTCTCAACTCGGATTCACTCGCTTTATACACAGTTTACAGCCGTTTTATCTTATTTATGACTGTAATATCGCTCTTCTCTCAGGAACAACAGAAAAGCTTTGAAGACATGATATTTTATCCGCTCTTTACCTCTGTAATGTGCGCATGCGCATAGTGTCAGGTTAAAGAGACGGGTTACGTCACAGAGGAGGGCGGGCATCTCCTGTGATGTCACAGTAAGGCAACGTCTATAATTGGAAACGCGTCTCTGTTTCTCTCATTTCCAAAGTTTTTGCTTGTGAGTAAAGAGGCATAAACATGGAGCTCTTCAGAAGATTTAAAGAAATATTTCAAAGCTGGAGACAAATAAAATATAAAAAGCTTGTTGAAGAGGAAGATGAGGAAGTTGTTGAGAGAAATGAGAGACATCTCCAGAGCTGGTTGATAGAAAAGAACAACTGGAGGAACATGTTGCTCAGCTTGAGGTCACTTTAGAACGGACCACCATAGAGCTCCAGTTTTACTACAAAACTATAAGGAACTGGAGAAAACTGTAGAATGTGAGAGAGAGCTGGACAATTGAACAAAAGAAAGTGGAAGAACATGTTGCTCAGCTTGAGGCCACTTTGAAACGGACCACCATGGAGCTCCAGTCTTCCTGAAAATCCATGAGGAACTGGAGAAAACTGTAGAATTTGAGAGAGAGAGCTGGGTGAGAGAACAAAAGAAAGTGGAGGAACATGTTGCTCAGCTTGAGTTTATTTTGGATCAGACCACCATGAAGCTCCAGTCTTCCTGAAAATCCATGAGGAACTGGAGCAAACTGTAGACTGTGAGAGAGAGAGCTGGACAAGAGAACAAAAGAAAGTGGAGGAACATGTTGTTCAACTTGAGGTCACTTTGGAACAGACCACCATGGAGCTCCAGTCTTCCTGAAAATCCATGAGGAACTGGAGAAAACTGTAGAATGTGAGAGAGAGCTGGGTGAGAGAACAAAAGAAAGTGGAGGAACATGTTGCTCAGCTTGAGGTCACTTTGGAACAGACCACCATGGAGCTCCAGGATACTCAGAATCACTGTGAGAAAGTAAAAATAGTGCAGAGCAGGAGAGAGATCATTTGATCAGAGACAAAGAGCGACTGGAGGAACGTGTTGCTCAGCTTGAGGCCACTTTGAAACGGACCACCATAGAGCTCCAGTTTTACTACAAAACTATAAGGAACTGGAGAAAACTGTAGAATGTGAGAGAGAGAGCTGGACAATTGAACAAAAGAAAGTGGAGGAACATGTTGCTCAGCTTGAGGTCACTTTGGAACAGACCACCATGGAGCTCCAGGATACTCAGAATCACTGTGAGAAAGAGAAGAAGACTTCAGAGAATAAAACAGATCATTATATGAGAGTCCGAGAGCGATGGGAGGAAATTGTTGCTCAGCTGAGACAAGAAAACATTCAAAAGAAAAGGAGAAATAGAAAAAAAAGAAGACGACAAGAGAAACAGAGAGTCTGAACATGCCTTTTTCCTCTTTCTGTTTCTCTTATGGCTATTTATGATAGTTTTACACTTATAGTCAATAGTATAAAGCTGAGTGTAAAGCTATTGTATCTTGTAGATCGTCTCGTCTTTTGATCATTTTTTATTTCTGTCTTTTCAAATCTTTTTTTTTTATCTTTTTTTAAATCTTGATTTTAATCTTTTACTACAAAGATTCACAATAAACACTATTAACAACCATGATTTTTGTCTTCCTTACAAACGCCGTATGACCTCCTCATGGATTCTTCCACTTAGTTTATATCCCTCTTGTGGGGCAGGGGGCTGTGGCTCGGGGTCATAATGCTGAGGGGAGGGAGGTCAGGAGGGAGAGGGAAACTGGTCCTCAGTGCCACATTGTGCAAAACACCACACACCCTGATAATCTTACACACATTTTCCGGGTGGTATAAAAGTCTTCCACCTGAGACATCCAGGGGATTTGATGTTCTCCTGTATTCCATGCAGTCGGGCATCTCCTCCTCCTGCGCTCCCGTAGTGGAATGTGATGGTGAGACGCCGCTGATTACATATTTAGAGTGAATTTTTATTTAACATTTGAGTTGGATTTTATAAGAAGGTGTTTATGAAACAACTATCACTCAGTACAAACCCAAATAACCTGCAGGATTTCATCTTCATGATCACAACACTTCAAACAAAACATCTACAGTACATACAGGATTCAGGGCCATTTTTCGATATTTATATGTTACAGTAATTTTGTATTATTTATATTAGGAGTCTTTAACGACTCTGTGCATATGTTTAAAAAATGACCATGTTACTGTGTGTACAATGATACTAATTGTGTTCATGTATTACAAACACTTTATTGGGAGCACCTATGTCCAAAAACGTATGACCACCAGGCTGAAATAGTCCACGCAGAAACAAAACAGAGTAAGAACAGGAGTTTTGAGGGTTGGGATTTGGACTGTAGTTTATGTTAACAGTCTGCTACACTGACTCAGGACTACAGTTTGTATCTGATCATCACTTCACCTCAACATCATTTAGCTGTAATAAATGGACATTCAGTGAAACCCAGATGAGGACGGGTTCCCTCTTGAGTCTGGTTCCTCTCAAGGTTTCTTCCTTATGCCGTTATTCCTTTCATATTTCTCATTTCTCAGAGACGCCAAGGTTTTTACTTGTATGTTCCTTTCTTTAATAATGCAGTAATTTCTGTAGCACTCAGCGATTCTCCTCTGTCTTGCACTTTAGACATTTTGCCTCAGTGTGCTCTAGTAGTCTAGTGTTTTAGTCATTTTATTATTTAAAAAAAATTAAAACCATTTTGCAGGAGACTCCTGAATGATTTTATTCTTCCAAAACCCACACAATCGAGTATTTTAAAGACTGCACCCGTATTCACCAATCAAATCTTACAAATCCAGCAGTGCCATCATGCAGCATTACACACGGGGGTCACCACAGCATTTATATGTTTACAGTAATTACACTGATCATTAACACTGTGATTATGGTCGGTATATAAGGAAGTGCTGAATGTGTGATTAGAATCAGCAGTAATGAAGCAGTAATGAGCACAACATCTCTTATTCTTGAAGGCTGATTTATCAAGAGTAATAAATGTGTCAGAAGAACAGACAGCCAAGAGATGAAGTTGTGGACGGGACAGAGGGTCATGAAGCGCCCATAAGAGAATTACATGCTACTTTTTAGATAATAATGAGGAATGTGGGCGTTACACATGTAGCTGAAGAGGGTTTATCAAGACTGTGTGTGGACTGTGTTATTGGGAACCTCCATGGAACTGCCTGGATTTATTTTTACTGCATAAAGTCTAATACTTTAACACCACAATCCTGGATTCTGAACTTAGTTTCTTTCTTTATTTGGTATTTTAACTTTGTTATTGGATTTGTTGCTATTGATAATAAATCACAAGATCACAATAATCCCATTACATGTTTATGTGATTTTATTGTATCATGCAGTAATAATGTGCTTGTGCTGTATTACAAATTCTTCTTCTTCCTCTTTCGGCTTCTCCCATAAGTCTCCATACCCCTCTGTCCTCTACATCTGCCTCTTTCATCCCAACCACCTGAATGTCTTCCCTCACCACATCCATAAACCTCCTCTTTGGTCTTCCTCTTTTCCTTCTTCCTGGCGGCTCCATCCTCAGCATTCTCCTACTGATATACCCCATGTCTCTCCTCTGCACATGTCCAAACCATCTCAATCTCGCCTCCCTCACCTGGACTCCAAAATGTCCTACATGCGCTGTCCCTCTAAAAAAACTCATTTCTGATCCTGTTCATCATCTTCAATCCCAATGAAAATCTAAACATCTTTAGCTCTGCTACCTCCAGCTCCACCTCCGGTCTTTCAGTAAATGCTATTGTTTCTAATCCATACAACATCTCAGGTCTCACCACAGTCCTATAAACTTTCCCTTTCACTCTCACAGATACTCTTCTATCACAAATCACTCCTGCTGTTACTCTTCTCCACCCGCTCCACCCTGCCTGTACTCTTTCCTTCACTTCTCTAACACACTCTCCATTACTTTGCACTGTTGACCCCAGGTACCTGAACTCCTCCACCTTCTCCACCTCTTCTCCCTGCAACCGCACCAATTCACTGCCCTCCTCTCCTTCACACACATGTACTCTGTCTTACTCCTACTGACTTTTATTCCTCTTCTCTCCAGCGTATACCTCCACCTCTCTAGGCTCTTCTCAACCTGCTCACTACTCTCACCACAAATCACAAATATCATCCGCAAACATTATAGTCCACAGAGACTCCTGTATGACCTCGTCCTTCAACCTGTCCATCACCACTGCAAACAGGAAAGGGCTTAGAGCCAATCCTAGATGCAGTCTAACCTTCACCTTAAACCAGTCTGTTGTTCCTACTGAACACTTCACTGCTGTCACACTGCACCACCCTCACATACTTTTTTGACACACCAGACTTTCTCATACAATACCACAACTCCTCTCTCCACCCTGTCATACACTTTCTCTAAACACTTTCTCATTAAGTGCATTAAGATGCTGGAGATCTTTCACTCGGTGGTCATGAGCCTACTGTGGTTTCTGAGGAAGTGGCATTTTACTCAGTAATGTCAGCAGCAGTAATAAACTCATTTGCATGGCTAAAACTATTATTGGGCAAAACCTGGGAACATTTGAGTCAGTGAGTTTTCTGAATATTTTGCCACTGAGATTTTGAGAGAGATGTTTTTATTTATGCACATTGGACATCAACCTTCTCAGCAGCAGGTTCCATAGTGTAGTGGTCATCATGACTGCTTTACACGCAGAAGGTCCTGGGTTTGAGCCCCAGTGGAGCCTTGCCCTTGGCCCTTTTCTTCTCATTTTGGAATGCTTTTTCTCCATTTCTGTTACAAGCACAATGCAGAAACATGCAAAACTTTTTATTTATTTCCAGGATTGAGTAACAATTTGTGAGTAATATATAAACCTCATTCTTGTTTACAACCTGCATGGTTCCACTGGAAGTTAAACCCAAGACCTTATGTGTGTTAAGCAGATGTGTTGTTTGTCCTCATTTGTTATTCGTATTTTAAATATTCTTCAAGCACTATTACTCAACATTTAATTAGGAGATTTTATTCTTGTTTTTAATGTTTTTTAATTCTGTAAACTACTCGAAATTATAAAGCATCATCAGTGGTTGCTTCGAATCAAAATATAGTAAATATATTCTCCCGGTAAATTAACATGTCTGCAGATTTGTTTTATGGCCATCGCTTCTTAATTTTGCTGTTTCTATTTGGAGAAATAAACTTTTTCCATCGGTTTGGTGTGAAATCTAACAGTAAATCTTACAGTAGCTACCATGAGCCCTATCGACCGTTGCTATGGTGAAGACACCAGCTGAAACTCATTGCGGACCCGCCGCCGATTCTCTTTTAATGATATCGGCATCTTTTCTCAACACAACACCAAATTGTGCTTTATATTTCAACTATACGAAGTTATGACCATCAGTTTGAACTATTTTTGTTTTGAGTGTGAGGAAAAGGGATCAGTTGTGGATTAATGGATGCAAATGTATCAAGATGAAAGAACTTTTAACTATAAAATCCAATTCTTTAGTTTTTCGTAATTATAATAATCAATATCACATTTATTTTTTTGGAATGTGATTATGCAAAGGATTTTTGAAAAGAAATGTTTTGGATTGTTTTCTCTGTTTACAACAAAATTTGAAAGATGGATAGAAATATAATTAGTGAGAGAGATTAACAGTGTTTGTGAGAAATAGACAGAGAAAATTATACGGAGAGAAAATTAGAGAGAGAGAGAGAGAGAGAGAGAGAGAGAGAGAGAGAGAGATATGGTGGCTCTTAAAAGTGCCTTTGGGTTCTATAAATCAGGTGTAGTTAGATTTGGACAGGTGACTCATTTGACAGGATCTGCAAGTATTGTTTTTGTTAGCCAACAGGGTACCGGTGGAAATTGGGCTACTGTTGGCTGAAGGAGGAGAAGGAGAGGAGAAAGACGTCTACAGAGACATCAGAGAAAGGAGAAGTGGAGAAGAGTGGAGGTTTGGGTGGGTTCTTTAAATGTTGGTACTATGACTGGTAAAGGGGAGAGGAGCTGATATGATGGAGAGGAGAAAGACGTCTACAGAGACATCAGAGAAAGGAGAAGTGGAGAAGAGTGGAGGTTTGGGTGGGTTCTTTAAATGTTGGTACTATGACTGGTAAAGGGGGAGAGGGAGCTGATATGATGGAGAGGAGAAAGGTAGATATGTTGTGTGTTCAGGAGATTAAGTGGAAAAGGAAGTAAGTCCAGGAACATTGGAGGTGTTTAAACTGTTCTATCATGGTGTGGATGGAAAGAGAAATGGTGTAGGGGTGATTCTGAAGGAAGAGTACAGTAAGAATGTAGTGGTGAAGAGAGAGTTTCTGATAGGGTGATAAAGGTGAAGCTGGAAGTTGAAGGGGTGATGATAAATGTCATCAGTGCCTATGCCCCACAAGTCGACTGTGAGGTGAAGGAGAATTCTGAAATGAGTTAAATGGAGTGGTAGAAGGTGAACCTAGGAATGAAAGATTGGTGATTGGGGCAGACTTTAATGGACATGAAGGTGAAGGGAACAGAGGTGATGGGCAGGTATGGCCTGAAGGAGAGGAATGTGGAAGGGCAGATGGTGGTAGATTTTGCTAAAAGGATGGAAATGGCAGTGGTGAACACTTATTTTAAGATGAAGGAGGATCATAAGGTGACATATTAGAGTGGAGGAAGGTGCACACAGGTGTTCTATGTAGGAGATGCAACCTGAAGGAGATTAGAGACTGTAAAGTGTTGGCAGGGGACAGTGTAGCTAGACAGCATCGGATGGTGTTCTGTGGGATGGTTTTGGAGGTGAAAAATAAGAGGAGGAGAGTGAGGAAAGAAAAAAGAATAAGATGGTGGAAACTAAAGGAAGAAGACTGTAGTATGAGATTCTGGGAAAAGGTCAGACAGGCGCTCAGTGGTGAAGAGGTGCTGGATGATTGGGCAACTACTGAGGTACTTGGTGTAACATCTGGAAAGAGAAGCAAAGAAAAGAGTAACAAAGGAAAGAAATGTCATGGTGGAATGAGGAAGTGCAGAAAAGCATGCGAAGAAAGACATTGAAGAAACAGGATTTGGATGAAAAAAGAGATAAACAAAGTAGGCAGGAGTACAAGAAGATAAAGCAGCAGGTGAAGAGGGATGTGGCAAAAGCCAAGGAAAAGGCATATGAGGAGGTGTAGGAGAAGTTGGACACTAAGAAAGGAGAAAAGGATTTATAACGATTGGCCAGGCAGAGGAACAAAGCTGGGAAGGATGTGCTGCAAGTTAGAGCAATAAAGGATGGAGATGGAAATGTGTTGACTAGTGAGGAGAGTGTGTTGAGAAGATGGAGGGAGTATTTTGAGCAGCTGATGAATGAGGAAAATGAGAGAGAGAAGGTTGGATGGTGTGGAGATGAGGAAGCAGGAAGTGGATAGGATTAGTAAGGAGGAAGTGAGAGCAGTGATTAAGAGAATGAGAAGTGGAAAGTCAGTAGGACCAGATGACATGGAGATGTTTAGGAGAGATGCAGTGGAGTTTTTAACAAAATTGTTTAACAGGATTTTGGAAGGTGAGAAGATGCCTGAGGAATGGAGAAGGAGTGTGCTGGTACTGATCTTTAAGAATAAGGGAGATGTGCAGACCTGCAGTAACTACAGGGGAATTAAGTTGATCAGTCACATCATGAAGTTATGGGAAAGAGTAGTGAAGCCAGGCTGAGAGAAGAGGTGACCATCTGTGAGCAACAGAATAGTTTCATGCTGAGGAAGAGCACCACAGATGCATTATTTGCTTTGAGAATGTTGATGAATTAATATAGAGATCAGAAGCAGTTGCATTGTGAGTTTGTGGATTGTAGAGGACAGAGTAGTATGGAGACGAATGATCTTCTAATGGGAGCAGCCAAAAGAAGAAGAAGAAGATGTAGTTATGTGTAGAAATATTAGTTGTATTGTTATTACTGACACATTCAGGGGTGTAGCCATTATTTCAAAATTGAGAGGAACAGAAGAGTCAAATGTAATAATAATAATAAAATGGTATAATTGACAGGGTTTATTTTCTCTTACTCCTTTTAGACTGGGCCTTGAAAACGTGAACACAGGAATTTACATTGTTAAATGTAAATGTCCCCCAAATCCCCCAGGTATTCTACACCAGATCAAATGACCCCTGACCCACACAATAATGCAGTGCTGCACACTAAGTTACCCTTCATCTGATAAAACTTAAACTAGACATGGATTATAATGAAGTTATCTCACCCTGTTTAGCAAGTCTAATTTCACAATCTTTTTTTTCCAGTTTATACACACACACATATATATACTTAGTAAACGATAACACAAGTGAACACAACATGCAGTTTTTAAATGAAGGTTTTTATTATTAAGGAAAAACAAAATCCAAAACTACATGCCCTGTGTGAAAAGTGTTTGCCCTAAACCTAATAACTGGATGGGCCGCCCTTAGCAGCAACAACTGCCATCAAGCGTTTGTGATAACTTGTGATGAGTCTGTTACAGCGCTGTGGAGGAATTATGCTCCACTCATCTGTGCAGAATTGTTGTAATTCAGACACATTGGAGGGTTTTTGAGCATAAACCTTCTTTTTAAGGTCATGTCACAGCATCTCAATAGGATTCAGGTCAGGACTTTGACTAGGCCACTCCAAAGTCTTCATTTTGTTTTTTTTCAGCCATTCAGAGGTGGACTTGCTGATGTGTTTTGGATCAGTGTCCTGCTGCAAAACCCAAGTTCACTTCAGCTCGAGGTCACAAACAGATGTTTGGACATTTTCCTTCCTGAATCCATGGTTTAATTTATCACAGCAAGTCTCAAAACAGCCCCAGACTATCACACTACCACCACCATATTTCACTGTTAGTATGATGTTCTTTTTCTGAAATGCAGTGTTACTTTTACACCAAACTTAATCGGAGACACACCTTCCAAAAAATGCATGTTTTGTCTCGTCAGTCCACAGAGTATTTTCCCAAAAGTCTTGTTTTCTGGCAAAACGAAGACGAGTCTTTATGTTCTTTTTGCTCAGCAGCTTTTAGAATTAGAATTTTGCCATGTAGACCATTTTTGCAGTCTTTTTTCTCATGGTGGCATCATGAACACTGACCTTAAATATTGTGAAATGTTGGACTTCATTTAAATTTAACTAAGAAATAAAATCCACATGATAAAATGTTGGAAGAATTGGGAAAAAGTAAATGAAATTAAAATAAAGGTTAAAAAGTTAAATAAAATTAAAATTCAATATATTTATTTCAATAACTCAATTCGGTTTGATCAATTCAGTTAAAAAAAGATTTGGTTCAGTAATTTCAAATCCTTTGAATCAGTTTAAGTAACTCAGTTTAAAAGAGTTAAATAATAAAGTCCAGAAGAGTCGGTTCACTGGTTTCCACTATTTCCACTATCATACGACACTCAGTCACATGACGCTAATTAATAACCTCTATGTATTATGTAACAGAGATATCTGCTGAAGTTAGCATGCTAAGCTAGCCCCGGTCCGGCCTCAGAGAGCAGAGAGAGAGAGAGAGAGAGAGAGAGAGAGAGAGAGAGAGACCAGAGGGCGGAGCATCTCGGTGTGACATCACAGTAGGGCAACTTCTATGTAAGTCAGAACGCGTCTCTGTTTCTCTCATTTCCGAGGTTTGTGCATGTGAATAAAGAGACGTAAACATGGGGCTCTTCAGAAGGTTTAGAGAAATTTTTCAAACCAGAAGAAAGAAGAAAACTAAGCAGATTGCTGAAATGAAGGAGAAGCTGGAACACATGGAGAAAGTAGTGAAAGACTTGGATGCATTTTCTAATCCAAGGATAGAGAAGATAACAGAAGAGAGAGAAGAGAAAGCCATTCTGCTACAGATGGTGCAAAAGCTGGAGGCTACTTTGGCTTCTGAGCGAAAGCAGCGGGAACAGGACATAACTGAGAGAAGCCAGAGCTGGGCGAGAGAACAAAAACAACTGGAGAAACGTGTTGCTCAGCTTGAGGTCATTTTGGAACAGACCACCATGGCGTGCCAGTCTTCTCTGGAAATCCATGAGAAACTGGAGAAAACTGTAGAATGTGAGAGAAAGAGCTGGGCGAGAGAACAAAAACAACTGGAGGAACATGTTGCTCAGCTTGAGGTCACTTTGGAACGAACGACCAAGAAGCTCTAGTCTTTCTTGGAAATCCATGAGGAACTGGAGAAAACTGTAAAATGTGAGAGAGAGAGCTGGACGAGAGAACAAAAGAAAGTGGAGAAACGTGTTGCTCAGCTCGAGGTCACTTTGGAACAGACCACCATGGAGCTCCAGGATACTCAGAATCACTGTGAGAAAGTAAAAAATAGTGCAGAGCAGGAGAGAGATAATTTGGTCAGAGACAAAGAGCGACTGGAGGAACGTGTTGCTCAGTTGGAGGCCACTGTGCTCTGTGCTAAAGAAAAGAAGACTTCAGAGAATAAAACAGATCATTATATGAGGGTCCGAGAGCGATGGGAGGAAATTGTTGCTCAGCTGAGACAAGAAAACATTTAAAAGAAAACGAGAAATAGAAAAAAAAGAAGACAAGAGAAACAGAGAGTCTGAACATGCCTTTTTCCTCTTTGTGTTTCTCTTATGGCTATTTATGATAGTTTTACACTTATAGTCAATAGTATAAAGCTGAGTGTAAAGCTATTGTATCTTGTAGATCGTCTCGTCTTTTGATAATTTTTTATTTCTGTCTTTTCAAATCTTTTTTTAATCTTTTTTTAAATCTTGATTTTAATCTTTTTAAATCTTGATTTTAATCTTTTTCTATAAAGAGTCACAATAAACACTAATAACAACCATTATTTTTGTCTTCCTTACAAACGCCATATGACCTCCTCATGGATTCTTGAAAATTGTTGATATCTCTCTTATGGGGCAGGGGGCTGTGGCTCGGGGTCATAATGCTGAGGGGGATGGAGGTCAGGAGGAAGAGGGAAACTGGTCCTCAGTGCCACATTGTGCAAAACACCACACACCCTGATAATCTTACACACTTTTTTCCGGGTGAATATAGAAGTCTTCCACCTGAGGCATCCAGAGCTCCACATCTGCATTTCAGGAGGTGAGGAGCATCTGAGGGGTGAAGCCTCTGTCATATTATAGACTACATCAGGACAATGTTTACAATTTCTACATGTTGTTTAAGTCACCAAGAAGCCAGTCATCACGTCCTGCAGCTGCCTGTAGTCTGTTCCCTACACTGCTATGTGTCAGGATAAAGGAATCATGTGCTGAAGCAGGTCAGTGTGCCACAGTGAAGGAAAACCTGATGTATCGACTACCCACCTTAATAATAACATCCAAAATGACAGGCATTATGACACTCAGGGGCAAATACCAGACCTATAGCATGAGATTTAATAGAATTATATTATATCCCAGAAGGTCTTTTGGGATATAATATAATATAATATATAAAAGATGATTATATATAATATTATCCAGTCATCATCATGGGCCAAGAAATCATCAGGGTCCCTGGAGACTCTTTCTCTCCTTAATCTTCCATTGGCGCTGCAGCATTTATGATTTATTCCAGCTCATTATGAAAAGATAAAATAAACTGATATTTGGGCCTGTGGCATGAACATAAAAGCAATAATAGCTACAGAAAAGCTCCTGCTTCCCTCTGTAGCGGGTATTTAAATCCCATTTAAAATGCTTTCAGTGATTCTACATTCTGTTTATATGAAGTGTTTTCACAGTTTGCATGTTAATTGGCTGGATGGTGCATTTAAGAGCATGTGAATTATGTGAATTTATGAACCACATCTGTCTGGAAAAGACACATGTCCAAAAACTTTTGACCACACAGTGTGTATCAGCTGAAAAGCAGCAGCTTCGGATCAGTCGCGTTTCCACTGAGATTCAACTCTGAAAGATCACTTTAGATTTTTATTATATGAAATATTTTATATGATATATTTGATATTATTCAAATTATTATTAAACAGTCTCCTCCAAGCAGTTCGTCTCCTGTGAGGACTCAGTCTCCTCCAAGCAGCTCATCCCCTGTGAGGACTCGATCTCCTCCAAGCAGCTCATCTCCTACCAGTCATGAGCCTCACATAGAGATAAATACAGAGCATAGTGTTTGAACAGCTTTATGTTATAGGTTACAGAGGGATTTCTGTCCAACACCAGGGGATCAGGAGGAGAAGGAAGAAGATGAAGAGATCAAGAGGAAGAAGATGAAGAGAAGATGTTATGGACTCGTCTCTGAGCAACAGTTTAAAGTCTCATCTCACTCTTTCCTGTTCAGTATCTCACCTCAGGTCTGGGTATATCAAAGATTCCTGTAGATGATGTGTTGTGTATACAGTAGAACATCAGCTGTAGGAGAACCAGGAATAATTGACTAAACAAGGATTTGAATATCAAGATTTAGCAGAAAGGAGGAAGTTGTTTTTGCTGATAACTGATCAAATGTTACACTAGGGCACTTTGTATTTGTGGAAGTGGTGTTACGAATCTCACGTGTAAACATTTGAATTGTTTTATGCCTCGTTAGTCTTAAAACTAACATTTATAGAACTGACTAATAGAAAGTGTTTTTTTCATGGATCACCTCAAATCAGTGTTACATTCATTGTGTGTGTATAATGATGGCATGTCAGCTATAAGGGTGATGAAGGAAAAGTCAAATCTAAATGAAGTTTGTCACTTTTTTGTTTCTTGTCATTATTTGTTGTCCTCCCCATGTGCTGCTGTACACAGGTGAACAGAGACGTCCATTCCACACCAAGCTTTTACAGAAATCACCAAATCTTGATTTTATTACTGCTGAGATGATTTTATAGGAGTTTATTTTCTTATTTTAATACCAATATAAAAATCCCATACATATTATGGTGTAGTCGTGGACCAGTTGAGAAAACACTAAGTGCTTGTAAAAAGACTGGCGGCAGATCAAAATCAATCACATCTTTCATTAATGTTTTTTCTTTTTTAAATACATTTTTGGACCTGATTGTATTCAATAAAAAATATGTATTACAGTTAATTTACCTTGTGATTAATTTACCAGATTATTTTATTCTTATGATAATTTCTTGCTTACAAACGTCTTAATAAGTAGATGATTATAATTGAAGGATGACAAGAGACTATAAATACTACCATGTGTTGAAGTAAAACATCTGTTTGTGTTCAGAGTTCAGAGAAGGTAAGTATAATGAATAATCTAAGGAGAATGAGATAAAGTCTGTTAAAAGTGCAGTGTTGTCAGGAAACAGAAGGAAGCGAGGCCAGGTAGCATGAATGAATGATTTCTTTTCTAATAGCTCATAACACACATCTGACACGCGCTAATCACGTGTTCTCTCATTCTCTATTTTCAATGCACTTCTACTCCCCCTAATGGTCACTTTAAGTATAACAACAACAGGTCACCACATGCAGTACAAATTAATTACACCTCAAATTAAACCCCACAATTTGATCAAAATCACATTCCAAACTGCAAACACGTGTTTTCTATTTAATAATATAATTCTAAATATTTTAATACCCTACTGTGTCTAAACAGAGGAGCGCTATAGGAACTCGTGTAGGGTTTACAATCACACACCACTTCCTTGTCCTAACGCCACCTGTTTTCAGCTTCCGCGTCTGCGTTTGAATCATTGAAGCCCCGCCTCTTTTGTGACGTCGGTATCTCTGATAGCCCCTGGACTCGCTTTTATTGTCATGACAACTTTGTTGTGCTGCAGTTCAACACAAACATTTACTGACCACAGCAATGAAGCGCAAACAAACAGCTGAAATGTTTTTAATTGTTTTTAGTGATAAGCGTCATTGTTTTGAACAATCCGCTCTCCAAGACACCAAAAAAGATTTTTCAGCCAGAAAGAGCGACTTTCAGAAGAAAGAAGGAGAAATAATGACAGATAATAAGACGGGTAACAGCTACAGCTGCTTCTCCTGCTGTCAACTTTATTCAACTTTATTGTCATTGTACAGAGAACAAGTACAGAGACAATGAAATATAGTTATCATTTAGTTCCTAAAACCACATTAAATATCAATCTGTCATGCAGGAAATATAAAATGATTTTGTACTGACTGAGTAATGCAGCACTTATAAAATATTTGTACTACAACATTGTGTGTGTTTAAGACTGGTGCAGTTTTGCATGACTCTGTTCTGTTCACTGTTTTAACTAGAAGTTTATAATGATTTCTGTTTAACTTAAAGTTTGTTTTTTATTTTGTAGATAAATTTAACGTTGCCAAGTGCAGAGATAAAAAAGGCAACATCAGAAGGCCAATGAATGCCTACATGGTTTGGGCGAGGAAACAGCGGCCCATCTTTTCCAAGGCCAATCCAAATAGCAGCTCTGCAGAGATCAGCATGCAGCTTGGGATCGCGTGGAACAAACTGAGTGAAGAACAGAAGAAACCCTACTACACTGAATCATGGAGGCTTAAACAGGAACACGAACAGTTGTTTCCTGGTAGGTGAACTTTCTTTATAGACAAATGGCAAAATAACAAAACAAACACATCAATTCTGACACTTTTATTGTTTTTATGTCGCTTCTTACTCTTTAAATTCTTCTTTTCTATCATGTAGATTGGGTTTATAAACCGCTTCCAAAGAAGGGAAGGAGAAAAGGCAGTTTGCAGAGTAGTGACTCACAGAGGAGACCTGATCATCAACCAAACCACCACATAGTCATGAACATGCCAGAAGAAGTACCAGTCCATGACCTCGTGCCTGAAGTTAGTGATCAGTTCCCCGGCCTTAGCCACCAAGAACTGCTGTCTCCTAAAGACATCTGCTTTGATCCTCCTCTTTTCCCTTCTGTTTCTGAGTCGACTTTCTGCCAGACCAAGTGAGTTAGTAAACTGCATTGGAACAGTTTCAGAAGAATGACATGCAAATGAAGTTTTACTCTGCATCTTAAATAATCACCATAATCGCCACTCATTTACTTTAATATGCAGCTAAAATTGTGCACTTCTGTTTACAGCACCTGCTATGGGTCTGACTGTACAAGCAGTGAGGTTCAGCTCGAGGACGAGGAGGAAATCACTTTGCTCAACAACGACATCTTTTCCATGTTAAATGAGGAATATGGCTTTTTTAACCAGTCTGGAGCTCAGAATCATACTGAAGACCCCCACAACAGCACAGAGATCCTGGATTCTGTACCAGTGTTTGATATCGACAGCTTCGAGGATCTGTTGAAGAAACTTGAAGAGATGGAAAATGATTCAGGAATAAAGGAAGATGGTGAAATATGAACGTTTCATGTACTTTAGTGTGCATGTTGTTTCACCATCTTCATTTTATATTAAATTTTATTTTAAACAACTTTTATATAAGGAAATAAAGATTTTGTATGACAATCATGTCTAATGTCTCTTCATCACAGAGAAAATTCAATCACTTCATTTTCTTTCTTGAAATCCACTTTAGTAAAGTCAGTGATGTTTGATGTCCTTAAAGAAAAGGAATTTGACAGAAACTGAAGTTGAGGTATTTTCTTGCAGCTTTAGTGCTTTGTTTAAATTAAATGTGGGGCAGAACCTGATTCACTTAAACATCTGTACTTGATAATTGAGCACATGGATTAGCACAAGAAATTCAGTGAGCATAAGTAAAATGATCATGTCGTCTCAGCTTCATCCAGAAAACCTGGAAGTTTAACAAGAAAAAGCTGTTGGTTTTATTGACATGTACACACACATTAAGACACTTTTAAGGACTCATTAGAACAATGTTTAGTGTATGAGAGAAAATGTCAATAAGAATTTGATTAAACGCACACACAGATGAAAATTCTTACCTGTAGCGCCTCCTTGTTGTGGGTTATAGATTCATACTGGGACTTCAGGACACTGTGAGCCTCTCGTTCTTGCTCACGCTCCTAAAACACAGCCATGAGGAAGAGGATGAAGGATTTAGTCATTAAGGGTTTAGTCATTAATGTTTACATCCACAATGAGGCTCTACTAATATTACCTTCACCACCAGCTTGTGTGTTTAAACCTGAATAAATCCACTATTAAACCATTAAAAACATTTTAACAAGTTATCACAATTTATATTTGAGTAAATATTTGAACACTTTGTCTTTTCCTAACACTGTTTATCAGTTCATTTCTGCTGAACTGAAGCCATTTTTCTTTCCTCTCAGTTTAACAGCAGTTACTGAAGCACACAGAGGAACAACTCAGTCATACACTAGGACACATTTCACTACCACATTTATACCTGTTTTACATCTTTATTATTTCCTATAGTGTCCATTTACTGTGTAAATGTAGATCAAAATACAGAAACAACATGAAAAGCGAAATACAATTATTTAGCAAAATTAGCTAACTAGCCAGCTAGCTATTTTTTAGCTTTAATAGTTTTCCTTCTCAGTCTAAATATCAGATTTGTAGTGAACTATAAGTAAACTCTTGGTATCTATAAGTTTATTGGTCTCCTACACCATTAGCTGAAAGGTCCATTTCTGCTCACTGCAACATTTATGGAAATAAATGATAGATAGATAGATAGATAGATAGATAGATAGATAGATAGATAGATAGATAGATAGATAGATAGATAGATAGATAGATAGATAGATAGATAGATAGATAGATAGATAGAGATTTATTGTAATTGCATTGTACAGGTACACAGCAATGAAATGCCGTTTGGCATTAACTAGAAGTGCAAAATGTAGCTATCGTGCAAAAGGGCAGATAAATATATGTCATATTTACAGCAAGTGATAAAGTGATAAATATGTAAACATATGTACAGTGGATAAATATAAAGGCAGTAACAGTGCAGAGATGTGTGGACATCATTAAGAAGTACAGGATGGATCTAAGTCTATGGCATTGAAGAGTAATGTGCAGAAGTGAAGATTACAAGATTATGGCATTTAAGAATTATCAAGCTAAATAACCAGTCTATAATTTTTGTCAAATTTATTTACTTTTTCCTGCAAGTCTGTGATCTTTATGCTAATGATCAGGAGTAAACACAAAATGAGGAACATCGCTTTTCCCCTCTTCACTCCGGTACCGATGGTCCTGATCACCTTTCCGCCTGTTTGGGGATTTTATGGGTGACTTGTTTCACAATAATAATAATTATAATAATAATAAATGATAAACTCTGTGTTTTAAAGAGAATAAAATCCATAAAGCTCGGAAACTCACCGTTCCAGGGGTCGTACAGTTCACTTCATCCCGACAGAGGGTCTTCATCCTCCACCTGGAACACGGCGTCTCTCGGAGCTACAGGAGGAAAATCCAAGCGATGCTGAGGAAAGAAAAGTCCAAACAAATAAAATCAAATAAATAATATAAATATTTCATAAAATAAAAATTATTATATGTATATCTTTTCAGCTGATACACACTGTGTGGTCAAAAGTATTTGGACACTTGTCTTTTCCAGCCAGATGTGATTCATAAATTCACCTAAAAGGCACTTAAATGCACCATACAGCCAATTAACATGCAAACTGTTGAAACACTTCATATAAACAGAATGTAGAATCACTGAAAGCATTTTAAATGGGATTTAAATACCTGCTACAGAGGGAAGCAGGAGCTTTTCTGTAGCTATTATTGCTTTTATGTTCATGGCACAGGACCAAATATCCGTTTATTTTATCTTTCCATAATGAGCTGGAATAAATCATAAATGCTGTGGTGACCCCCGTGTGTAATGCTGCATGATGGCACTGCTGGAGGATTACACCAATGGAAGATTAAGGAGAAAAGAGTCTCCAGGGACCATGATGATTTCTTGGCCCATGATGATGACTGGCTAATAAGCTGATTTAGATTCCTACAGCTGTGCTCCTGGATCTATGTGCTGAATTGGGTCCAGTACTACAGAGGGCAACAGGTTGTTTTTAGTGGGAAATGTCTTGATTCATAATATGATGTATATATATATATATATATATATATATATATATATATATATATATATATATATATATATATATATATATATATAAAATATGATATGATGTACCTGTTCCAGACTGTGCTGTAGACTACAACAGGTTCATACAAATTATTCAGTCATGTAAATTCAGCTTGATTATATTTCATATATGATGAAACTCAAAACATCAGTGCTTATGCTCCACAAGTTGGTTGTGAGATGGAGGAGAAGGAAAAATTCTGGAGTGAGTTATATAGAGTGGTAGAAGGTGTTCCTAGGAATAAAAGATTGGTGATTGGGGCAGATTTAATGGGCATGTAGGTGAAGAGAACAGTGGTGATGAGGAGGTGATGGGTAGGTATGGCTTTAACCTCTCAGTCGTCGGAGTTGCGCCAGCGCAACTGATATCCCATTGTTCTCAGGTGTTAATGTTTAGCAATAGATCCCACTACATGCCCTGAGAGATGGTGGTGCCCAGGAACCTGAATGACTCCACTGCTGCCATAGTGCTGTTCATTATGGTGAGTGGGGAGAGCAGGGGTTTCTCCTAAAATCCACAATCATCTCCACTGTTTTAAGCGTGTTAGGCTCCAGGTTTTATGACTGCACCATGTCTTTCAGGCCTTTCTTCACTGAAGCAGGGTCGTTGGCTGAAAACTGATTCTACAGCTATTTAGAGTAGCTCCTCTTAGCCACTCTATTAGGATCAATGATGAGGATTAATCTTCCTCATATTAATGAATAAATCATGTACTACAGTATTTGAAAATAACTTGAAATCCTGTCAACCGAGAACAGAAAGCTGAGGGTACATTGGGAACAAGTCTCCCAAAACTGGAAAGTTGCAATCTGGAAACATATGCAGGTGCAGGTGATTGTGTGGATCCATAGGGTAGTGGTCATCACATCTGCTTTACACACAGAAGGTTCTTCTGCGACCCCCAGTGGAACCATGCAGCTAGCAAACATGAATGAGGTTTATGTATTTGTCACAAATTGTTACTTAATCCTGGTATTAAATAAACAACTTTTGGTGTTTCTGCATTGTGCTTGTAACAGAAATGGACAATAGGAATTCCAAAAGGCTCAAGGGCATTGCTCCACTGGGGTCGAATCCAGGACCTCCTGCGAGTAAAGGAGATGTGGTGACCGTTAAAGCTGTAAGAGAAGTTGGACACTAAGGAAGGAGAAAAGGAGAACTATAAGGGAATAAAGTTGATCAGTCACACCATGAAGTTATAGGAAATAGTGGAAGCCAGGCTGAGTTTATTCATTAGTTATTTATCCAGTTATCATCTGTTAACCTGTTATTTCAACAAAACCAGATTTTCTCCTGCAAACCAAGTTCAAGAAAATGCTACAAGGAATTGACTCCCATGTCGTGTTTGCTGGACTTTAGAATGTAATACTTTATTGCACTGAGGTGCTTTAGTACCTAAAGGTCTTCATTTAAACATTTATTATTTTAGAATGATTAATTTTTATTATTATTATATGCAGATTTACATATTTATGAAACCCAAAGAGATAAAATTATTACATTTCCAATAATTGGTTTGATTAAACAATGTTATTTGAGTGTTATACAATCAACACATCCTCGTCAAAGCAAGGAACATTCATAAACCCCAAAACTATAATAATGATGATAATAATAATAATAATAATAATAATAATAATAATAATAATAATAATAACTGCAGTTGGTTGTCAGATGTCAGTCTCACACTGCCCTCTAGTGGTGTTTTGTTGTCTAGTTATATGTGATGATCTTTTACAAAGCAAGATATTTTTCTTGATAATATTAAACTGTCTAAAACTTAAACTGTTTACTGTTTAACATACAGGGGGTTCATGTTAAATTTTTAAGCTAAATGTTTGTGATATAATTAAATGAAACAGAAGTTAAATGAAGCTGATTAAAATGAATGTAATTTTGTGTTTTTTGAGAGACTGCTGAAAGGAAATTTCAGGAACTATCTATGGATTCAGACTCAGTCGAGCTGAAACGGTGAAGCGACTCTCCTGAACCCCATTGTTTTAGAAGTGATTGAACTGAACTCTCTTGAACCGAGTCACTTGAACTGAATCTAAGGAGTCAAAATCACCAAACCGAATCATTTTGAACTGAATTGACCAAACTGAATGGACTGAATTATTAAAATGAATCTATTAAATAGTTCTTTCTGATGTTTTTCTACTAACTGCAGTTGTCAAAAGTTATACTTGAACTATGATGTTATGAGGCTGCATTGGAACTAAACTTTATAGTATTGTGTGATCAGATGAACCCATGAAGAACTCATGTATTGTAAACTGATTTAATCTCTGTGTTATTGTGATTTAATATTAAACTGATGCTGTGAATACTGTTCAATAACTGTTTATTTTATTACTTTAACTTCTGTTCATGTAAAATTGGGTTTAAACAAAACCTTTATTTTATTATCATTTACTTTTGTCCCGTTTTCCCAACATTTTATCATGTGGATTTTAATTCTGAGTTAAATTTAAATGATGTACAATAATAATTTAATAATAGAAACAAAACAAACACTATATTTAAGATATTTATTTATTTTGAAGTAATAAAAAATATTGAGTTACAATAATCACTGATATGTTTGTACTTTATTATATGTAGGACATGTCCAGCTTGATCTCCTCTTTTTCTTTCTCTGGTTTTCTTTCTCTAGTGCTGAAGTCATATTGCTGAACAGCTGTACAGCTTCCTCCAGTCACTCTCGGGTTTCCATCCTCATTTCTCTTCCCTCACCTAAGAATCTTTGTTTCCTCAGAGATTTTCTGCGACTCTTTGGGTTTGTAGAGGTTCAGCTTTCTGTTTCTGCTGTTTATATATATATAAGTGCTTTTTCTAAGCATTTTTTATCAGTTATGTCGACTTTTTTTATGTCGCCGAACCCTAATATCTCGAGCACAAGGGGGGAAAAATTTGCCATTTAACGTCGGTTATCTCGGTGCAGCCGCAGAAGAACTCGCGGAAGTGGCGGAAAAATCAAGCCTTACAGCTGCTCCAGGTGTTGTATTGTGAACTGGTGAATCTCTGCTGTTAGTTAGTGCTAGTGTTCGTAGTGTTAGTAGGGGCGCGGCGCAGCTTTGGGAAGAAAAGAGCAGCCGTTGAGAGAGTGCCGGTGGGAAGGCACGTACCGGGATACACATGAGCGATAACAACGACCGCCGTGAACCAACATATACCAACAATAACGGACGGTGAGAGTGTGGAAGTTTAAATAGGAGCTGGTGATGATGATAAACGAGCACCATATGTGCGCGAATGAAGCGGAGCTTCAGAGAAAGTGGCAGAGAAAGCACCTGACACGCTGAAGGGGGCCGAAGGGGGCGTGGCAGGTGGATTCCTGACAGATAAACATGTACTGTATGTATTTTTATAACATGCCTTCATCAAACAAATCGCGGCAACGCTGTTGTGTAAAAACCCCTCCAAAAACACGTGCATGCACATTCTCATTTATTAACGCACATCATGTACATAAAGAAATTTCAAGCACGTTAATATATTGCCGCCATTTTGATTTTCGTTTATCTCAATCATCGGTTACCTCGATGCTTTTTGGCGACCCCCTAGGACATCAACATAACCGGGTTCCACTGTATTAATAATTTAAATAATATCAAATGAAGAATATTAAATATTTCATATAATAAAAATCAAAAGTAATCTTTCAGAGTTGAATCCCAGTGGAAACGCGACTGATCCGAAGCTGCTGCTTTTCAGCTGATACACACTGTGTGGTCAAAAGTATTTGGACACGTGTCTTTTCCAGACAGATGTGGTTCATAAATTCACCTAAAATGCTCTTAATGCACCATACAGCCAATTAACATGCAAACTGTTGAAACACTTCATATAAACAGAATGTAGAATCACTGAAAGCATTTTAAATGGGATTTAAATACCCGCTACAGAGGAAGCAGGAGCTTTTCTGTAGCTATTATTGCTTTTATGTTCATGGCACAGGACCAAATATCAGTTTATTTTATCTTTCATAATGAGCTGGAATAAATCATTAATGCTGTGGTGCCAATGGAAGATTAAGAAGAGAAAATCTCCAGGGACCATGATGATTTCTTGGTCTGGATGATGACTGGCTAATAATCTGATTTAGATTCCTACAGCTGTGCTCCTGGATCTATGTGCTGAATTGGGTCCAGTAGTACAGAGGAAACACACCAGAACCATGCCATCCCCGTCCAAATACAGGTCCTCACCACTCTGGGGTTAATGACAACAGGTTGTTTCTAGTGGGAAATGGCAGACAGGGTCTGCTATAGGTCTGGTATCTGCCCTGAGTGTCATAATGCCTGTCATTTTGGATGTTATTTTTAAGGTGGGTAGTCGATACATCAGGTTTTCCTTCACTGTGGCACACTGACCTGCTTCAGCACATGATTCCTTTATCCTGACACATAGCAGTGTAGGGAACAGACTACAGGCAGCTGCAGGACGTGATGACTGGCTTCTTGGTGACTTTAACAATATGTAGAAATTGTAAACATTGTCCTGATGTAGTCTATAATATGACAGGTGACAGAGGCTTCACCCCTCAGACACTTCTCTCCTCCTGAAATGCAGATGTGGAGCTCTGGATGTCTCAGGTGGAAGACTTCTATACCACCCGGAAAAAGTGTGTAAGATTATCAGGGTGTGTGGTGTTTTGCACAATGTGGCACTGAGGACCAGTTTCCTCTCCTCCTGACCTCCCTCCCCCTCAGCATTATGACCCCGAGCCACAGCCCCCTGCCCCACAAGAGCGATATAAACTAAGTGGAAAAATCCACGAGGAGGTCATACAGCGTTTGTAAGGAAGACAAAAATCATGGTTGTTAATAGTGTTTATTGTGACTCTTTGTAGAAAAAGATTAAAATCAAGATTTAAAAAGATTAAAAAGTTTTGAAAAGACAGAAATAAAAAATGATTAAAAGACGAGACGATCTACAAGATACAATAGTTTTACACTCAGCTTTATACTATTGACTATAAGTGTAAAACTATCATAAATAGCCAAAGAGATACAGAAAGAGGAAAAGACATGTTCAGACTCTCTGTTTCTCTTGTCGTCTCCTTTTTTTTCTATTTCTCCTTTTCTTTTGAATGTTTTCTTGTCTCAGCTGAGCAACAATTTCCTCCCATCGCTCTCGGACTCTCATATAATGATCTGTTTTATTCTCTGAAGTCTTCTTTTCTTCCTCACAGAGATTCTGGGTATCCTGGAGCCCCCTGTTGGTCTGAAGCTGTAAGTTGTTCCTCTCCTCTATGTCAAGTTTAGTTTTCTCTCTTCGTCCTCTTGTTTTTCCTCAAAATCCAACGTGGGCTCAAACTGAGCAACACGTTCCTCCAGTCGCTCTTTCTCTCTGATCAAATGATCTCTCTCCTGCTCTGCACTATTTTTATTTTCTCACAGTGATTCTGAGTATCCTGGAGCTCCATGGTGGTCTGTTCTAAAGTGACCTCAAGCTGAGCAACATGTTCCTCCACTTTCTTTTGTTCTCTTGTCCAGCTCTCTCTCTCACAGTCTACAGTTTTCTCCAGTTCCTTATGGATTTTCAGGAAGACTGGAGCTCCATGGTGGTCTGCTCCAAAATAAACTCAAGCTGAGCAACACGTTCCTCCAGTTGTTTTTGTTCTCTTGCCCAGCTCTGGCTTCTCTCAGTTATGTCCTGTTCCTGCTGCTTTCGCTCAGAAGCCAAAGTAGCCTCCAGCTTTTGCACCGTCTGTAGCAGAATGGCTTTCTCTTCTTTCTCTTCTGTTATCTTCTCTATCATTAGAAGAAAATGCATCCAAGTCTTTCTCTACTTTCTCCATGTGTTCCAGCTTCTCCTTCATTTCAGCAATCTGCTTAGTTTTCTTTGTTCTTCTGCTTTGAAAAAATTCTCTTAACCTTCTGAAGAGCTCCATGTTTATGCCTCTTTACTCACAAGCAAAAACCTTGGAAATGAGAGAAACAGAGACGCATTCCCAATTATAGACGTTGCCTTACTGTGACGTCACAGGCAGATGCCCGCCCTCCGTCTGTGACGTAACCCGGTCTCTTTACCTGACACTATGCGCATGCGCACATTACAGAGGTCAAGAGCGGATAAAATATCATGTCTTCACAGCTTTTCTGTTGTTCCTGAGAGAAGAGCGATATTACAGTCATAAATAAGATAAAACGGCTGTAAACTGTGTATAAAGCGAGTGAATCCGAGTTGAGAACCGGAAGTTGACCGGAGTGACTCTATGAATGTTGCAGAATCATAAATGACCAGTAGGTGGCAGTGTGATGTGTATTAGAGCTCACTGTCACAGCAGGTCATTAGAAGTAGTGGAGCTCTAATGACGTCATTAATAGCGAGGACAAGACACACAGCAGTTTGGGATTCTTTTATTGACTTTATTGATTAATTGATTTGGAGTATGATTGTGTTTCTGATCAAAGTAAGTTCATGTGTATGGAGTAAAACAACCTGTACATTTCTCACTTCCAGACAGTATTATGAGATGTTCATCTGCTGGAAGTTCATGTTTAATGCTGCATGTTTTATAGGATTTATGAGCTGGAATAAATGTCCAAAAACCTCAATTCAACACTGAGTGATTTTTGTAGTTTGGTAGATATTAGATCTTTTGATGTATTATTCTTTTTTAAATATCTGTGTTTTAAATACACATTTATAAATATCAAGGCTTTTACTGGGTAATAAATTAAAAACATAAAGTCATAATTTACTGAAATGAAATTGAAAACATCAAAATACAACAAAAATAAATAAAATGACTATCAATATGTTTAAAACTAGAATAAATCTGGTTCAGACAGTTAAATACAGTGCAGTATTACAGCCTTATTTCATGTTCATTTTATAAACACAGTTTGTCATTATAATAATAATAATAATAATAATAATAATAATAATAATAATAATAATAATAATACTTTATTGCAATAGGGTGCTTTAGTACCTAAAGGTCTACATTTAAACATACTTTTATATTCTAAAATTATAAATTTTATGATTATTATTATATGAAGATTTCCACATTTATATGATTTATCCTACAGATTAATCACTATAAAGAAAATAGAAACATACACAAGAATGTTATTAACAACTTGTACACTGTACTGCACGATCCATGTGGAATATAATGTGCATATAATAATGAATATTGTGAATGTAAACAAACATTCAGCAGTAGTTGAAAAAAATCAGGTCAGTCTCTGAGCATAAGCACTGAATCACTTGGAATTTACTCGCTCAATAATAAAAACTCTTTGCTATAGTTGTGAGGTGACTGATACACAAAGCCATGGAGCAGTTGGACACTGGGGAGACAATCAGATGAATGAAAGTAGAAAATGTGATAAAACCCTAAAGTTTATTGTGAGATTTGAGTCGTGATCGTTCAGATGCACAGTGTAGCAGCAATGACACAAACTTCACTTCACAACAAGAGCAAAAATACATGAATGAAAAATGAATGAAGTTAAAATTCAACAAATGGAAAAAAATCCAATGTTATTTAAACTTTGGAGAAAAATCTTATATTCTGTTATTCAATTCTCTCATACTGACCACTGGATGTTCTACACGGCACCTCATGGTAAAGACTCTCTGATGACAGGAGACTCCACCATGATGCCGAGGCGATAAGAAGATCAGTAACATCCTGACACTGAGTTACAGTACAGTGGTCAGGGTCATACAGAGGTTTTCCAAGACGTGTTCCACTCAGAACAGACCTCACAAGGGTCCATCAAAGAAGTCGAGTCCTCGTGCTGTGCGTCAGGTGCAGAAGCTGCTTCAGAAAACAGACACACGAGTGCTGCAGCATCGCTTTAATCACTTCTTATTTCAAGAAATCTTACCAAGTGTAATTATTTTACTGCACTGGCAAATCATTTGACTTGTTTCTAGTCTGTAGAGTTTCTTCTTAAATCATGCTTTTATTTCTTTATTTTGACGGATATTTTTTGCAGTGGACGCGTCATAATGTGTGCTGTGTGTTTTTATCCCTGACCACCGAGCACCATAGAGTGAATAAAAATGTATTAATATTCTTCATTCATACAATTCGTACAAGATGATTCATACAAATCAATACAATTCATTTTAGAATTGTATTAATAGTGTAAAGAGTAAAGTTTGAAGTCATCGAGGATGTAACACGACTTTAAAAAAGAGCTGGAATAAATAGAGTGAGAACAGCAGCCGCTGCACAGACTCCAGATCACACACTCTCATACAGTATTTGAAAAGCACTTGTATTCCTCTCAACCGAGAACAGAAAGCTGAGGGTACATTGGGAACAAGTTTCCCAAAACTGTATAGTTGCAATCTGGAAAACATATTGCCTGAATCATTATTTCTGCTCATTTATGCTGTGCAGATGATTGTGTGGATCCATAGGGTAGTGGTCGTCACATCTGCTTTACACACAGAAGGTCCTTCCAGTGGAACCATGCAGGTTGCAAACATGAGTGAGGTTTATATATTACTCACAAATTGTTACTCAATCCTGGAAATAAATAAACAGTTTTGCATGTTTCTGCATTGTGGTTGAAACAGAAATGGAGGAAAAGCATTCCAAAATTAGAATCAGAGACTCAAGGGCATGGCTCCACTGGGGCTCGAACCCAGGACCTTCTGCGTGTAAAGCAGACGTGATGACCGCTACACTATGGAACCTGCTGCTGAGAAGGTTGATGTCCAATGTGCATAAATAGAAACATATCTCTCAAAATCTAACTGGAAAAATATAAATTAAACTTAGAAAATTCACTGACTCAAATGTCACAATCATCTCCACTGTTTTGGGCATGAGCTTTATGAGAGTCTCCTCACTGTTCACATAAGGCTACATAACCCCTACAGAGAGACTGCAGGAGTTCATGTCTCATAGACTGTTTCTCTGCTTCGATCTTGTCCAAAATCACAGACAAAAACGTCTCTGCTAAAGACTAAATAAGACGAAAGAAAAGGATCATCCAATATCCAACTAAATCACACATGTCCTCAAATCATGTATATAAAACAAATATTAAGGAGTTAAGACTTGACTGTAGACCAGGTTTAGGAAAACTATTAGACTTTGTTTAAACCAAAACCTGAAGTAAACGTTTTTACACCACAAACCATATCTACTGTTCATTTTAAGAACATCAGGGCACTGAATTCACTTTTACAAATGAGAAAACTCAAATCCACAGCTAAACAATAAAGTTGTTTGAATTTTGTGCACACTAAATAAAACAGAAGATAATAACTGACCTTGTTTACACAAAACACAGATGTGACCGATTTTTCCTCATCTGTCAGACCAGGAAGTTTACAACTCCCTTTAAGTAGTGCAGAAACCCAGTTAGTAGATAATAAATCATAACTGGCATCATGAAGAGTTTCAATGCACAAGCGATGAGGATTGTGTTTTGTTGTGTTTGTGCTGTGCAGCATCGATTCCAGGTCTTTTAGCAGTCGTGGGTTGTGGCGTGTCTGATGCAGTTCTTCATGGGTTCTGCATATAAAATAAATAAATAAATAATAGAACAAAGCTGCATGTTTTATTTCTGCATAATGAATACAGTCTACAATCTGATCATTTCTGTACATGTTAAAGGTGTGTTGTGTAAAATAATTTACTAAATGAAATGAAAGCTGCTCAGATCACACTAATGATATTATATGTTTATTTGATAAAAGCGTATCATGCAGTAATAATGTGCTTGTATCGTCTTACACACTGAAGACATAAACATCAACACTATAGATACCTTTAAGTGCCAGAAGCTGGTTTTCAACACTTTCATTCCTGTGGAAAAGAAAAATTCTTTATGGTTATGAATAACAATATTTTTATGTTTATGTAGAGAATCCATCATGCAATACTCTGTGTACCGTGTTTCTATATAAATGATGTACTTGAATAAAGTACTGGGTTAAAAGTCACATGTATCATGTATGTATATTTAACATTTTATGAAGATATCATTAACATGTAGATTTCTACAAACATTTATCTGAGAATATTTCTGGTCCTTTTCTCCCTCACAGATGTAAAATAGACTCAGATTTTCCATCCACATGCAGATCACCAGGTCGCTGTCGCTTTTTCTTTCCTTTTTTATTTCTTGTAAACAAAGCTCAGTTATCACGAGCTGGAAAGAGCTGCATTCCACTTCCTGCCAGGTGCGTCACAGTGCACGTCACGCGCTCTTTCACCACTAAGAGCTTCTAAAGATGAATAAAACTAAGAACTCGCCCACACGGGGAATAAAAACCTCCCATGTGTCGTTAAAATCCTGCACTCATTGGTTACATTTTCTATGGAACATGTTGTTTCCACACTGCTACTGGCTGAAAATAAAAGACTGGAAATGAAAGGTGGTGCAAAGCAAAACGTCACCACAAACACCTGCAGAGTTCAGTTGTATCACTGATAAGATTCTACCTGTCTTTGTCTTTTTTTAGTGGTTACTCTCATTTGTTTTTTAACACTATATTCTACCAGAAATATTTATTTTTTACCACCAAGATGTCATTCTTTATGTGAAAGTTACTCTAAAACAGATACAAACAAAAGACCAAAAATGCTCTACAGTATGTTGTTCAGTGGAACCTTATCTTTCCAAATAAACAGGAATTTGCAGCAATTGTGTGTTTGGATGCGTTTGTGACTCGTTATTACAATTATAGTGTAAGTACTGTTTTTATGCATGTTGTTTGTGTGTATTGTTTACACAAAACACAGATGTGACCAATTTTTCCTCATCTGTCAGACCAGGAAGTTTACAACTCCCTTTAAGTAGTGCAGAAACCCAGTTAGTAGATAATAAATCATAACTGGCATCATGAAGAGTTTCAATGCACAAGCGATGAGGATTGTGTTTTGTTGTGTTTGTGCTGTGCAGCATCGATTCCAGGTCTTTTAGCAGTCGTGGGTTGTGACGTGTCTGATGCAGTTCTTCATGGGTTCTGCATATAAAATAAATAAATAATAGAACAAAGCTGCATGTTTTATTTCTGCATAATGAATACAGTCTACAATCTGATCATTTCTGTACATGTTAAAGGTGTGTTGTGTAAAATAATTTACTAAATGAAATGAAAGCTGCTCAGATCACACTCATGATATTATATGTTTATTTGATAAAAGCGTATCATGCAGTAATAATGTGCTTGTATCGTCTTACACACTGAAGACATAAACATCAACACTATAGATACCTTTAAGTGCCAGAAGCTGGTTTTCAACACTTTCATTCCTGTGGAAAAGAAAAATTCTTTATGGTTATGAATAACAATATTTTTATGTTTATGTAGAGAATCCATCATGCAATACTCTGTGTACCGTGTTTCTATATAAATGATGTACTTGAATAAAGTACTGGGTTAAAAGTCACATGTATCATGTATGTATATTTAACATTTTATGAAGATATCATTAACATGTAGATTTCTACAAACATTTATCTGAGAATATTTCTGGTCCTTTTCTCCCTCACAGATGTAAAATAGACTCAGATTTTCCATCCACATGCAGATCACCAGGTCGCTGTCGCTTTTTCTTTTTATTTCTTGTAAACAAAGCTCAGTTATCACGAGCTGGAAAGAGCTGCATTCCACTTCCTGCCAGGTGCGTCACAGTGCACGTCACGCGCTCTTTCACCACTAAGAGCTTCTAAAGATGAATAAAACTAAGAACTCGCCCACACGGGGAATAAAAACCTCCCATGTGTCGTTAAAATCCTGCACTCATTGGTTACATTTTCTATGGAACATGTTGTTTCCACACTGCTACTGGCTGAAAATAAAAGACTGGAAATGAAAGGTGGTGCAAAGCAAAACGTCACCACAAACACCTGCAGAGTTCAGTTGTATCACTGATAAGATTCTACCTGTCTTTGTCTTTTTTTAGTGGTTACTCTCATTTGTTTTTTAACACTATATTCTACCAGAAATATTTATTTTTTACCACCAAGATGTCATTCTTTATGCAAAAGTTACTCTAAAACAGATACAAACAAAAGACCAAAAATGCTCTACAGTATGTTGTTCAGTGGAACCTTATCTTTCAAATAAACAGGAATTTGCAGCAATTGTGTGTTTGGATGCGTTTGTGACTCGTTATTACAATTATAGTGTAAGTACTGTTTTTATGCATGTTGTTTGTGTGTATTGTTTACACAAATTTAGGAAATACATTCGTTATAAGCGTTCCATTGAAAAACAGTGATCTAAAATCGATGCTTGAGGCTTAGACCTTTAGAATGATATATAATTTATCATGATAACTTATACCCCTTTTCATTTAATCTATTGTTAAATTACACCAGCAAACAGTGGTCACTTCAGGTGGCTGCTTTTGAACTGTAAGCTCCGCCTCCTCTGGTCAGGCTCTTGCTCTTCATTGGTACTTTTTTCCCAGGTGACTTCACCTACATATAGTAGAGAGCTGAAGACAGAGCCAACACAAGGAGGGGGGAGTAGAAGAAAACAGCACAGACACGTAACAGCGGCATCCTGGTGCATGTTAAAAATAAAGTAACTCCATTACCGTTACCGTATGGTGCGTTACCTGTTACTTTTTTAAATGAATGAATTTGGGCTGAAGTGTAGACTACAGTCTGACCTGTTTACAGCAACGACGCATTGTAGGATTGGAGGATGAACCACTGTAAACAGAAAGAAGATGCACTGTGGGCGTGTCTCCGTTTATTCAGGTCTGTGCGGCAGTAATGGCGAGTCGAGGCGAGAGCAAGACGAGTTTCTCAAAGTGGAAATATGCTCATTATTTCACTTTAGTTGAGTATAAAGACAAAAACTTTTTAGTCTAATGTAAGCTGTGTCTTTCTGGTTCGAAGGTCGTATCTTCTGCGATAGCAACACCTCCAGAAACTCCATGCCTGAGGAGCTAGAAGCTAGAAGCTAACCCGGTGTTCTGTTCTACATTGTTGATAGTTTTCATACTTCAGCTGTGAAAGGAACATTTTTAAGAGCTCAACACAACAGCTTTTATGATGCAGAAGCCACTTTAGTTTTTGATTGTGAATATATTATTCAGCTTGTTTTGTTATTTATTTCAGAAATGCTTGTGATATATTCAGTTTGTGCTGCTCTGACTTTAATAAAATAGTGTTTAAAAATGACTTTGTGTTTAAGTCAGTTTTGTGTTTGTAGACCATAACACATAAAAGGGCATTAATGGGAACATTAAAGAAGGTTCTTTTAAGAGGTAATAATCAGTTAGTAATAAATAGAGTAGAATAGGGTCTGACTAATGTTATGAGTGTGTAGGAGAAACAAAAACAAGGCAGACTTAAGCATGTTTATTGGGAAAGAAGAGTTTGTGGGCCATTGCTGCTGCAGAAGACATGGGTGAGCAATCAGGATCAGACTCAGGGGAAGATATGGGAGGATAATAATAATGATCAGGTGAGAGAACGGGGGAAGTAGGAGAATAATCAGTAGGGGACCAACATGAAGGATAAGGAGGAGATGGTAGAGTTGATGCAGGAATGAGGGAGTTGTCATAGTCTTCATTGTCGGTCTGTGTCACCTGATGATAAACAGCAGGAAGGTCAGACGAGGTCTGTGTGCCCATATCACGTGTAAAAGTATTCTTCACGATGCGAGGAGGCAGACAGGGTTCTCTGGAACAGCTGGAGTAGAGATGTTTAATAAATGGAGCAATCTCAGTGGTGAGGAAGAAGAGCTGAAATTGACGATACTGTCGGAGGAGAACGCTCCTAAGAGCTGTCCCAGAACGTCTGTGAGATGGAGCTGAATAAAAGAAATCAACAGAGATACGATGTAAAAGGGTGAAATCACAATGACTAAATATAAAATGTATATGTTCATGTGGGGACAAAAGTAACAAGATTATAAATCAGGGGTCACCAACCTTTTTGACACCGAGAGCTACTTCTTGGGTATCGACTAATGTGAAGATCTACCAGTTTAATACACACTTTTGAGATAAAAAATGTGCTCAGTTTACCTTTAATTATGTTATTATTAATAATTAATGATATTTATCTATATCAGGGTGTCAAACTTAATTGCACAGGGGGCCAAAACTCAAAGCACACTTTAGGTTGCGGGCGAACAGGATAAACATTTATTGAACACACTAAAACAATGTTTTTGAACATAAATATTAATAAAACAGACAGGAAAATTATTCCAGAATAAATAAAATTCAACTTTAAATAACCTAAAATATTTTGCTCTCCATAAAAATATATCATCAAAAAGATCATTCTGAGAAACCAAGAGCAATTGGAGAAACATGAAGCTCAGCTGAGGGCACTTTGGGTTCTGACTATGAGAAACAGCAGAAACAGAAAGCTGAACCTCTACAAGCCCAAAGAGTCGCAGAAAATCTCTGAGGAAACAAAGATTCTTAGGTGAGGAAGAGAAATGAGGATGGAAACCCGAGAGTGACTGGAGGAAGCTGTACAGCTGTTCAGCAATATGACTTCAGCACTAGAGAAAGAAAACCAGAGAAAGAAAAAGAGGAGATCAAGCTGGACATGTCCTACATATAATAAAGTACAAACATATCAGTGATTATTGTAACTCAATATATTTTTATTCCTTCAAAATAAATAAATATCTTAAATATTGTGTGTGTTTTGTTTTTATTATTAAATTATTATTGTACATCATTTAAATTTAACTAAGAATTAAAATCCACATGATAAAATGTTGGAAAATGGGACAAAAGTAAATGATATTAAAATAAAAGGTTCTGTTTAAACCCAATTTTACATGAACAGAAGTTAAAGTAATAAAATAAACAGTTATTGAACAGTATTCACAGCATCAGTTTAAATATTAAATCACAATAACACAGAGATTAAATCAGTTTACAATACATGAGTTCTTCATGGGTTCATCTGGTGCACACAATACTATAAAGTTTAGTTCCAATGCAGCCTCATAACATCATAGTTCAAGTATAACTTTTAACAACTGCAGTTAGTAGAAAAACATCAGAAAGAACTATTTAATATATTAATTTTAATAATTCAGTCCATTCAGTTTGGTCAATTCAGTTCAAAATGATTCGGTTTGGTGATTTTGACTCCTTAGATTCAGTTCAAGTGACTCGGTTCAAGAGTTCAGTTCAATCACTTCTAAAACAATGGGGTTCAGGAGGTCGCTTCACCGTTTCAGCTCGACTGAGTCTGAATCCATAGATAGTTCCTGAAATTTCCTTTCAGCAGTCTCTCAAAAACACAAAATTTTAATCAGCTTCATTTAACTTCTGTTTCATTTAATTATATCACAAACATTTAGCTTAAAAATTTAACATGAACCCCCTGTATGTTAAACAGTAAACAGTTTAAGTTTTAGACAGTTTAATATTATCAAGAAAAATATCTTGCTTTGTAAAAGATCATCACATATAACTAGACAACAAAACACCACTAGGGCAGTGTGAGACTGACATCTGACAACCAACTGCAGTTATTATTATTATTATTATTATTATTATTATTATTATTATTATTATTATTATTATTATTATTATTATTATTATTATTATTATTATTATTATTATTATTATTATTATTATTATTATTATTATTATTATTATTATTATTATTATTATTATTATTATTATTATTATTATTATTATTATTATTATTATTATTATTATTATTATTATTATTATTATTATTATTATTATTATTATTATTATTATTATTATTATTATTATTATTATTATTATTATTATTATTATTATTATTATTATTATTATTATTATTATTATTATTATTATTATTATTATTATTATTATTATTATTATTATTATTATTATTATTATTATTATTATTATTATTATTATTATTATTATTATTATTATTATTATTATTATTATTATTATTATTATTATTATTATTATTATTATTATTATTATTATTATTATTATTATTATTATTATTATTATTATTATTATTATTATTATTATTATTATTATTATTATTATTATTATTATTATTATTATTATTATTATTATTATTATTATTATTATTATTATTATTATTATTATTATTATTATTATTATTATTATTATTATTATTATTATTATTATTATTATTATTATTATTATTATTATTATTATTATTATTATTATTATTATTATTATTATTATTATTATTATTATTATTATTATTATTATTATTATTATTATTATTATTATTATTATTATTATTATTATTATTATTATTATTATTATTATTATTATTATTATTATTATTATTATTATTATTATTATTATTATTATTATTATTATTATTATTATTATTATTATTATTATTATTATTATTATTATTATTATTATTATTATTATTATTATTATTATTATTATTATTATTATTATTATTATTATTATTATTATTATTATTATTATTATTATTATTATTATTATTATTATTATTATTATTATTATTATTATTATTATTATTATTATTATTATTATTATTATTATTATTATTATTATTATTATTATTATTATTATTATTATTATTATTATTATTATTATTATTATTATTATTATTATTATTATTATTATTATTATTATTATTATTATTATTATTATTATTATTATTATTATTATTATTATTATTATTATTATTATTATTATTATTATTATTATTATTGATTGTATAACACTCAAATAACATTGTTTAATCAAACCAATTATTGGAAATGTAATAATTTTATCTCTTTGGGTTTCATAAATATGTAAATCTGTATAATAATAATAATAATAATAATAATAATAATAATAATAATAATAATAATAATAATAATAATAATAATAATAATAATAATAATAATAATAATAATAATAATAATAATAATAATAATAATAATAATAATAATAATAATAATAATAATAATAATAATAATAATAATAATAATAATAATAATAATAATAATAATAATAATAATAATAATAATAATAATAATAATAATAATAATAATAATAATAATAATAATAATAATAATAATAATAATAATAATAATAATAATAATAATAATAATAATAATAATAATAATAATAATAATAATAATAATAATAATAATAATAATAATAATAATAATAATAATAATAATAATAATAATAATAATAATAATAATAATAATAATAATAATAATAATAATAATAATAATAATAATAATAATAATAATAATAATAATAATAATAATAATAATAATAATAATAATAATAATAATAATAATAATAATAATAATAATAATAATAATAATAATAATAATAATAATAATAATAATAATAATAATAATAATAATAATAATAATAATAATAATAATAATAATAATAATAATAATAATAATAATAATAATAATAATAATAATAATAATAATAATAATAATAATAATAATAATAATAATAATAATAATAATAATAATAATAATAATAATAATAATAATAATAATAATAATAATAATAATAATAATAATAATAATAATAATAATAATAATAATAATAATAATAATAATAATAATAATAATAATAATAATAATAATAATAATAATAATAATAATAATAATAATAATAATAATAATAATAATAATAATAATAATAATAATAATAATAATAATAATAATAATAATAATAATAATAATAATAATAATAATAATAATAATAATAATAATAATAATAATAATAATAATAATAATAATAATAATAATAATAATAATAATAATAATAATAATAATAATAATAATAATAATAATAATAATAATAATAATAATAATAATAATAATAATAATAATAATAATAATAATAATAATAATAATAATAATAATAATAATAATAATAATAATAATAATAATAATAATAATAATAATAATAATAATAATAATAATAATAATAATAATAATAATAATAATAATAATAATAATAATAATAATAATAATAATAATAATAATAATAATAATAATAATAATAATAATAATAATAATAATAATAATAATAATAATAATAATAATAATAATAATAATAATAATAATAATAATAATAATAATAATAATAATAATAATAATAATAATAATAATAATAATAATAATAATAATAATAATAATAATAATAATAATAATAATAATAATAATAATAATAATAATAATAATAATAATAATAATAATAATAATAATAATAATAATAATAATAATAATAATAATAATAATAATAATAATAATAATAATAATAATAATAATAATAATAATAATAATAATAATAATAATAATAATAATAATAATAATAATAATAATAATAATAATAATAATAATAATAATAATAATAATAATAATAATAATAATAATAATAATAATAATAATAATAATAATAATAATAATAATAATAATAATAATAATAATAATAATAATAATAATAATAATAATAATAATAATAATAATAATAATAATAATAATAATAATAATAATAATAATAATAATAATAATAATAATAATAATAATAATAATAATAATAATAATAATAATAATAATAATAATAATAATAATAATAATAATAATAATAATAATAATAATAATAATAATAATAATAATAATAATAATAATAATAATAATAATAATAATAATAATAATAATAATAATAATAATAATAATAATAATAATAATAATAATAATAATAATAATAATAATAATAATAATAATAATAATAATAATAATAATAATAATAATAATAATAATAATAATAATAAC